>NC_056731.1:1546332064-1546456793 GCF_019279795.1 Protopterus annectens | reverse complement strand
TGTGTATTTGATATTCTTTCCTCCTATATGAGATGCCCCTCACTGGTGTTAGCGGTGAGGATTGAGGGTCCTTGATTGCTGGGCCAGGGTACGGGTATCACACCCTCAACGGCCTTCACAGAACCCTACAATATCTCTCCAGATTCCTTAATGCATCAAATAAAGCCCTGAATTGCAGCATCTCTCAGTAACCTTCATGGAGCCCTTATTTTGTTCCATTGAATCTGTGGCAGGAAAAACAGCATTAAGTTCACAAATTCCTTGCAAAGTAGAAGAGCGAACGTTCCCTATGTCAAAGGGGTAATATTTTAAAAGATGCATATAACTACATTTATATAGCACCTCCAGAATTTCTTAGTCACTAAACTATAATACCTCAAAACTTTCCAGTCAATAAGGAAGTACAAATCTCCCTGAATTATAAACTCATTAAAAATATCCACCATTACAGAGATACAAAATCTCAAAAAGTTCTTCATCTAAAAAGAGCAACACCTCCAAACACATCTAATTTGACCCTAGCTATCCACCTCCAACTTATCGCCTTCATTCCACTGTTTCCTTATCCTGCTAAGCATATTATATGATGAACATCATATGATCATATTATATTATTAAGCATCATTCCCCCTTTGGTGTGTGTCTGTCTAGACACATGCAACATCTGGAATGCCCACTCAGATACCTTACCAAAAGGATACAAAGCCTAAACAACATGTCCTACATGGACTGACTCAAAGCCCTGTCACTATACTCATTATCCTACAGACTGCTAATAGGTCGCCTGTATTTGCCATAGAAAGCATCCTCTGACCCAGCACTGATCGAATTACTGCACATCTGCAAGTCAAATGGCATCAGAAATACTTGGTTGAGGGATCTAAACCTCTTTTGCAACATCATCAGGAGGCACAGGTATATCTCATAGAGGTGATGCTTCTCCAGAACAGATTTTCCATCCACATAAAACAAAGTCCATCCCTGTCCACATTCAAGTGCAACTTGGATCTATGGATGGGAAACAGAAACAATTATCACAGGACTGCTCTTGTACTACTAATGGACAGAGGCAGCTCCTAAATGCTTTATTCCATGCATGGGTCCCATCAAATTATCTATGGTATGATCCCAGTTATTATCACTAGGGGGGTAATATATAATTACAAACCATGGAATGGGTAAGGCCACTCTCTAACCAAATGGGATAAGCTAATTCAAACACAATTCAAGCACAAAAAGGGAAATTGTCTATGTGTAAAATGGCCTGCAAGGGGACTTATTTATAAGCCTATAAATCTATAAGACCTGGTAAGAGAGGTGCAGAGGACCTCTTATCCTCCTTCAACACCATCTGGATGTTATAAACATTTCAGAAGTTGCCACAAAAATGACCACAGTTCTAAATGGCTAATTATCTGGACTGTCATCCAAAAACTGAATCTTCTAAAATTACCAGTAGCTTATATTCTACCAATCATTAAACATGAATATAACTTACAATACTCTCTCTAAACAGTGCTACTTCACCTTCAAACAATAAATACATAAATAAATAAATAAAACCAATCTATGACTTGGAGGTTTTAACAACACCTTCACAGGCACTGTTCCTGTCTGACTGTGAACTCATGCAAATGATAACAGCCAACAAGATAAAATTTTAAAATTGATATTGACTCCCTTTCTGGCTTCAGAATAACAAACAGTTTACATAACATTTATTTATCGGAAACAGTCTATCTTCATTCAGTGTCAATTTTCAAGTAACATCTAACTACAATAATCTCATTCCTAAACAGCAATCCATTAGTTTAACATTTGGCTAATAACAGCAACATAATATTGTGGCTAATAACAGCAACATAATATTGGGCCGGATTTAAGAAAGCTTGCACTGAGTGCAAGAAGAGCGTAGGAGCTCACGGAGGCAATATGTCTGCCGTGCGATCCAGGTGCAGCCAGCAGGGGCGTGCACCAGAGCTGCTAAAGCTACTCTTGCATGGACAGGGTCATTGTATGCAAATTACCTCATTTGCTGCTGAAAGCTATGCAAATGAGGTAAATTTGCAATCCAGGAAACACTAACCTGTCCGTGGAAGATTAGTGTTATCTGCAGAAATGTACTCCGTTGGTAATGAAGTACCGTTCTGCAAATAGCTAAATGGAGCTATGACAGATCCATATAAAGGATGCATACAGATGAGGAAGCATGCCAATGGCCAAATATAAGGCCATTGGCATTTATAAATGATTAAAATGATTAAAATCTAACTTTTTTCCTCTGATCTCCGATGTTTAAGCATAGCGCAGCACCGCTCAAATGTTCAGAGCTTTAAAAAACAAGAAAATAATTTAAAAATAGCCAAAAATAGACATTTTCACTAAAATGCTTATCCTGCCATGCAGGTGAATGGCAGGCTGAAGACAACATGGCCACTGAGTACTGTTTGCTAAGGGGGGAAGCTCAGTGTGAGAGATGTAACCATGCATTAGTAGGCAATCCTATCCAAATGATGATAAGGATTGTGAATCCCAATTTTCCCCAGCATGTGAGCCATGTCCCAAGAGTGTAAGTGTAGGAGTAGGTGAGTAGTAGAGTAGAATATAGGTAACATCATGAGAGGGTGTGTCAGAAAGGCTGTAAGCTTATTGGCACACAGTGTCTTGTGTTTGCCCTCAGTTGTTCAGAATTGCAAGAGGCATGTCTACAGTTGTCCTTTTTGAAAACCAGAAACTAAAGGTGCACACCGTGAAAATATCTGAAATTTTTTGCAATCATGCACACAGCATGTGCGTGCGTGTGCGCGCATGTGCACTCGTTTGCGCGGTGCTACCCTGGGCAGAAACAGAAAGGGAAAAGGAAGGAAAAGAAGTAGTAGGAAGTTAATCAAAGAGAACTAGCAGAGCTGCCAGGTGAAATATATCAGAATCAGCCAATTACACAGGCAGCAGACTAGCCCAGCCCAGCCCAGCATTTTAAACTCTGCAAACAGCATTCTTCCCTGTTTTTTCCCCAAGAACTCTGCAACACTGCAGTATACAAAGAGGGAAAGCTTAAAAACTTTAAACTATGACAAAATGTTAGGGGCTGCTCTTGCTATCATAAACCAACATGTGCAAGGTGCTGAGGGTTTTGATGTTGTGAATGCTGCTGAGCAACCCACAGTGAGAAGACGGAGAAGAGTGTACAGACCCAGGGTAACCTACCAGGGGCTACATGAGCAGGAGATAGTGGAGCGCTATAGGGTGGACAGAGACCTCCTCCAGCAAATTGTTGAGCTGTGACGGCCATGCCTCACACACAGAACCAACAGAGGGGAACCCATCCCAGTGGATACCAAGTTATGTGTTGGCCTAAGAATACTAGCTACAGGTACCTTCCAGAGACCAACTGGTGATATGATAGGGATTTCACAGGCATCAGCATCCAGGGTACTGCACCAGATCCTGGATGCCATGTCAGCACATGTCGGTGAGCAAGTATATTTCCCCAATTCCCGTGAGGCATTGGCCAGCAATATTCGATCTTTTCCACCAAATAGCAGAATACCCTGAGGTAGTGGGTGCAATAGACTGCATGCACATACACATCAAAGCACCACCCAGTGAGCAGGGTGGGGTCTACATCAACTGCAAGGGCTTCCCCTCCATCAACTGCCAGGTTGTGTGCGATGCCCAGGGCATAATAATGAATGTGTATGCTGGCTGCCCTGGAAGCTTTCACAATTCCCACATCTGGCATCTGACGCAGCTGTACCAGAGATTTGCCAATGGGGACATCCCTGATGGTCACCTAGTGGGGGATGCTGGATACGCACTGGAGCCATGGCTGATGACACCCATCAGAAAGGCACACACACCCGAACAAGAATTCCATAATGAGGCACACTCACAAACAAGAAACATAATTGAGCATGTGTTTGGGATGCTCAAGTCATGGTTCCAGTGCCTGGACACGTCTGGTGGAGCCTTGCAGTACTTACCAACTACATGAACCCAAATTGTCATGGTATGTGCCATGCTACACAGTATGATCCTGTGGTAACAGCTGCAGCAGAAACAACATGGGGCAGGGCCAAACAGCCCCCCACAGTTGCCAAGGCCTGCACAGCATGACTCGGAGGAGGAACAACCTGAGCCTGCTCCAGTAGGCAGAAGGAGGCGTACCCAGTATGCCCTGGCATTGGCAAAGAGGCAACGCTTAGCACATACACTGACTCAGTAAGAACCCTGGAAATGACACCTCTCTCTGACTCGCACATACAGTAAAAGGAATACCTAACTTGACACTACCTGTTTTCAAACATGTGTAGGGAGTGTAATATGTGCATCTCACATAGGCAGCCCTGCAGCACCACCTGAGGCATGAGTCCCTATTTTAAGCAATATAAAGCACTGCTAAGCAAATGTTATCAGTATTGAGCATATTTAAATACAATTGGGTGTAGCTGCGCACCACGCTAACCAGTGCAACATTGGGCAATGTTGGGCAATGTTGGGCAAAGTCGAGCAAAGTCGGGTAAACATGCCCACACCTGCTTTACTGCTCATTAACCAGTCAGGTCTGCCCAGCAGGAAAATAAAAAGCAGTGACAGGGCTCCAACTCAGGATACTGTGCACTATAGTCACAGTACTGAAACACTAAGCCATGACGGCATTTCACTGGCACAGACACAACTTAAGTCACTCACACATACCATTTGGGTGGGTCACATACCTAACAGTCACAGCCAGCAGGACAATTGTAGACAAATGCAAAGACAAACAAATGCTGCATCATGCCCTCTGAAGAGGCATATAAGTAACCTCCCCCCAGGCCTATGCAGACAGATAACAGCAGGCCAGGCAATGTGATGTGGGTTGGGTAGGCTATGAAGTCACAAACTAATATGCATGTAATTGGAAGCTAAGGTCTGTAGTACAGTGGTATGCCTCAAGCCATAAGATAGGCAACAGTACAGACTGAAATGGAGTACCTGACATAGCAGTGCAGGCCTAGCAAATGTGTATAAGTGTCAGATGTACCCCTCATCCTATGTACACCCACAGTAACAATCAGGTGTGCCCCCAGGTAGAAATCTACAAATAATAGCTGTCCCCCCGTATGTAGAAATGTTGATAAGTCTATGCAAATTGACTCATGGAAGCCCTGCAGTCACAGCGTACTTCCTGTCAATGTACAACACAAAGGTGAGCCCTGAAGTAAAAAACAACTTTATTTTTCACACACATATAGTATATATGCCCTTAGTGGGCATGCTCGCACACTTAAACAAATTTAGACAATTTCAGTCAGCAACATACTGAAAAGTCATACTGGGCATGCTCACACACTTAAACAAATGAAGCAAATATCAGTCAACAACATACTGAAAGGTCATACTGGGCATGCTCACAGACTTTGGTCATGTCTGAGTACAGCAGTGGGCCACACATATCTGGCAGTTGCAGTTCTTAACCCAGACACTTGTCACTATTCACCAATTCTGCCTTGCACACACAGTGATATGAAAACAGACCCATACAATATATTGGACCCCTGTCATAATCAAACTATGTACTACAAGTACTTAAGTTGTTCAAAGAAAGTGAAAATCCAAAGAAGATCAATAAATCTCCGATCAGTATCATCAAGAAACAATGAGCACTCCTAACATTATCCAAGCCATGTTCTGGCAAAAATATTGCCAAAGAGTCCATAGAGAACCATGAAGCTTTCTTTCGCTATGTCATAAATATCAATGCAAACTCATATATGTTCTGAGTCAGTGCAAAGTGTAAATGAATACATGTACATGACTGACATTGCCAACATCTTGTCAGACAGGTTCATACATATTTATGCCCCCCCCCTCACTGACAAAAGGGCCCATTACCATACCTGGAGATTGTGAAAACCCAGAAATCCCATATACAATGGTTAAAGAGTTCTATCCAAACTTAAAAACAAGGCATCTATGGGATGACATGGTTTCCCTGGCTGTGTCATATGTGAACTCCAAAACAAACAGATCCTGCACCTGAACAGTCTGTTGAGACTCATCCTCTGTACAGGATATGAAACTGTTGAATGGGTTACAGCAACATTTGGCACACTCCACAAGTGCACAACAGACCATGGGAACTATAGTCTTATAAGCCTAATAAGCCTGATCTGTAAGGCCATGGAGTCCATCATTATGGAACTCATAAACAGAGCTATTGGGACCCAACCCTACCCATTTTGGTTTGGTCAGGGATAGATCATGGTTCCTAAACCTGCTAGACAGTTTTCAAGGCAGTCACCCAGGACATACATCAATGAAATTAGCTCCACATGGCCTACATAGACCTTGAAAAGCCATTTTCCAACATCCCACACACATCATATCCACAAAATCAACAATCTGTGCATAAACACGTATGTCATCTGATGGATTGCCAACTGGGGCACAGATAGATCCCACAAGGTAAGAACTGTGGTCTCCTGTTTAAGCTGGTAACAACTGCTGTCCTCCATGGCTCAGTCCTGGGACGCCTCCTGTCTGGTGTATACTTTTCAGAAATACAGTCAAACACATGAGGGCTATGTTTAGCAAAGTTTGTGGATGACTGCAAAAAGGTTGTCATAATCGATGTTTGGGACAACAGAGACATCCTTAAAAAGGGTCTCAGTCAGACAGATGTGGTGTCAAAATTATGGCTTCAAGCTACAGTCATACAAATGCCACATAGGTGCCACCACCCTAAATATGGAGGTAATAATAAGGGATCTATGGACATATGTGGATAGTCATCTCTATTTCCAGAAACACATTCACAAAGTGGTTACAAAATCATGCTATGTGTTCCCACAAATTGCCAAGGTCTTTGCATGTAGGTCAAAGGAGGTTCCCTCTACTCATCAGTCATCAGACCCATCAGAGAGTATCACAGCACACTTGCGATGAATCTGACTAGGCACCTTCAGCAGCTGGAAAGACCACAAAAGTACTTCAACAAGAGGATTACTGGCCTCAAACAGTTGCCCCATGCAACAAGACTGAATTCAACTCAATCTGTACTTTGTTGCATATTGTCTACTCAGGCGATCTCTGCCCAACAGACAGGTCCATGTCCAATGCAGAACTGATGTACATGAGCTATCTGAAGTAAATCCAAGCTCACTGTGCCACATGCTCTAGGTATATCATCATCACAACAATAAACAGAACATGTTGGAGGGATACATTACTAACTCACAGACTTCCCCTGCTTTGGAACAGGCTCCCAACCTACATTAAGCTGAGTCCCTAACTGACACTCTTCTAGAGGAGCCTTGATAAGTGTATGTGAAACTGAACTGTCACACCATGGATCACTTCATCAGCTCTACTACACAGTGGCCTAGGGAACTAACCCCATGTGTGGTGATAGCTGCACACTCTGGCCATACTAATATATGCCTTCAGGCAGATATATATATATATATATATATATATATATATATATATATATATATATATATATGTAGGGGAACACAGGATAATAAGCCAAAAATGGATGGGCAGAGATGTGTGTAAGAGGGTGACCATGACAAGGAGCCATCCAGGACTGTCCCACCCAGCACACATCCCAATGGCACAAAAGACATGAGGTGCACATGTCACCCACGGTACATAACAGCCACCAATATCTGTAAGCATTACAGTGTATGTGGTCCATGTGCCTGCTGTACAACATGACTGTATAATGAAGTACACATCTACTATCTGTAGACATGTACCTGTCACATAGGTTCATAGGTATGTAGTAGACTATCTTCATGAAGGCATATATTAGCCTAGGCAAGTTGTGCAGCTTTCACCACCCCATTGGGTAGTCTCTCAAGCCCTAGTTGTAATAGTTAGTACCCTAAGCCCCTTTCTAGTGGGGCTGCTGATGTGATGCCTGGCGTGAATTGTCTGTTTCCCATCCACTCATCAAGGTTCCTATTGAAGAGTGTCAGCGAGGGGCTCTGTCTGATGTACATTGGAACTGTGTTCCACAGTAAGGCAAGTGTCTGGGATGGTACTCTATCCCACCAGCATGTTGTATTCATTGTTGTGATGAGGTTCATATCCATGGAGTGTGTAGTGTGACTCAATTTTGTTATCCGTAGATGGAGCATGTTCAACAGTTATGTGTTGGACATGGCTCTGTATGTTAGGCAGAGTGTGCCTCTGAGTAGGTGGTATGCAATGGAGAACAAATTTAGTTTTACCAGTTGCGTTGCATAACACAACTGTTTGAGGCCAGTAATCCTCTTGGTGAGGTACCTCTGTGGTCTCTACAGCTGCTGGATATGCTTAGTTTAGTACATCCAAAATGGTGCATTGTACTCAATGATGGGTCTGATGACTTAAGAGTAGAGGGCCACCACTACCTCTTTTGATCCTGATGCAAACCCTTTCTTGATTAGGTGGGCCCTATAGGATTTCCCAATCACTTTGGCAACATAGTTGGTCAAAGGAAAGATGACTATCTACTTGTGTCCCCATATCCCTTATTACCCTGTCAGTTTTAAGGGGTAACACATATGTGGTAGTTTGTGGGTACTTTGTTTTCACCAAAGGGGATTACTATGCATTCTTCCACATTGAGCTTGAGGCCATGATTCTGACACCACACATCTGTCTCATAGAGTCCCTTCTGGAGAATATTTGTGTCATCTGGGGAATCTATTATGGCAAACACTTTACAGTTCCCAACAAACTTAGTCAACCACAACCCTCCTGTGTTGGCATGTACTTTTGAGAAGTCTATACCAAACAGGAGGGACCCCAGGACTGAAGCCTGGGGGACACCAGTTGTTACCGGTGTAAAGTCTGACATGTAGCCAGCAGCTCTTAATTTGTGGGATCTATCTGTGAGCCAGTTTGCAATACATCTTGTGATGTATGGATTCATGCCCAGGTTGTTGAGTTCATCTATGATACCTGACTGGGGAATGGTGTCAAAGACCTTAGCGAGGTATATGTAGGCTGTGTGGAGCTCCTTTCAATCATCTGTAGGCTGGGTAACGGTCTCAAAGAAATCCACCCAGTTCAGGCTGCATGATCTGCATTTGACGAAGCCAAATTGTCTGTGCTCAACTGTGTGAAGGTTTCCAATGTCTTTATTGTTGACTTCCATTATGATTGGCTCCATTGCCTTGCAGATCAGACTCGTCAGGTTCATAGAGTGTGAATGCCAAGGGTCTTTTGTGGCCACACCCCTGTGGAGTGGGAAGAACATTGCTGTGCAACATTCCATGGGTATATATCCTGTAGAGAGCATGTAGAGAGAGGTGTAGGTATCCTTGATGAATATGGATACATCCCCACCCTATATGCTATGATCAAGGTTCTGATGCTGGAAGATATGGAATGAGTAATATCCTGGTAGTGCTGGTGTGCTCTCTGGAGCCTTGAACTAGGTTTCTGTTACTGCACAGATATCAATATTCTCCATACTGAGAAGTGCCTCGAGTGTGTGCATCTGGAGGCTGAGACTTCTGGCAATGAGTAGCATTTACCTCTCTTTGTGGTTATTTGTGTTGGTTACGGGGTTTGGTTTGTCCTGAGTGACCAGTGTTCCACACCTGAAGTCAATGCCTCATTGGTCCGATCTGACCATAAGCTAATTACCCTACATATCCACATTCTGCCTGCACCCCCCATTAAGAAAACCATGTTAAAAAATATCTCCAAAGACAACTTCATGATTCTTAAGACAGAAGTGGTGAACTTCAGGACACCCATGCAGATGGACAATACAGTTACGACTACTGAATCTTACACAATTGCACTTTATAAGCACTTACATGAGTGCATGGATCGTGCTATCCCAAACAGAACCAAGATGCTATCCTCCAAGAAAAGGAAGCCAATCTGGTGGTCCCCTGCCATAAACAAACTGCACAACAGAAGGAAGAAACTGTTGCAAAAGAGGGTAAAACCCATGAGTGGAGGAGCTCCCTGGTCAGCCTCAGTAAGAAGCTGCGATCCCTGATAAAATCCTCCAAAGCTAGTTACGGAAACAAAATTGCCACTGATTCTAAAGACAACCACAAAGCATTCTATAGCTATGTCAAAAATCACAATGGCAACACTCAGATCTGCTCTGAGTTACAGCATAATGCCACTAAATATACAGACCCAACTGATATTGCCAACATCCTGGCAGATAGGATCAGTGCAAACTTTACCCCCCTCTCACCCATGAAAGAGCCAATCTCTATATCGGAAGAATGCAAAGTTGCTGTCATCATGGCTTCACAGGTAAAAACCACTCTCCAAAGCCAGGAACACAGCATCCATGGGACCAGATAACATCCCAGGCTGCGTTCTACACGAACTACAGAATGAACTGGCACCACACCTAAGCACCATGTTCAATCATAGCCTCACCTCAGGCTTTGTGCTTTCTGAATGGCACACAGTGACTGTTATCCCACTACACAAGGGGGGAGCCACCACGGACCCCGGGAACTAGTGCCCCATTAGCCTGATGAGCCTGGTCTGCAAGGCCATGGAACGTATCATCATGGAACTTATAAACAAAGACATTGGTAATCTCCATACTCAGGACCACAACCATTTTGGGTTTGTAAAAGGCAGTTCATGTCTCCTAAACCTGATAGACTTCTTTGAAGCAGTCACCAAAGCCATAGACAAGGGTAAGGTGGCTCACACAGCCTATCTAGATCTTGCCAAGGCTTTCGACACCATCCCCCACTCTGGAATTATAGATAAACTCACTAAACTATGTATAAATCCCTATGTCACAAGATGGGTTGCCAACTGGCTCACTGACAGAACCCACACTGTGAAAGTAGCAGACCCAAGTCCGACTTCAGACCAGTGACAATTGGAGTACCACAGGGTTCAGTCCTGTGTCCTGTCCTGTTTGGTATTTACTTCCCTGAAGTACAGGCTAACACAGAAGGTCTTTGGCTAATGAAGTTCCCAGATGACTGCAAACTAGGAGCCATAATCGAAACTACTAACGATGTGGACATCCTACAAAAGGGCTTCACTGAGACAGATGCCAGGGGTCAAAGCCATGGCCTCAAGCTCAATGCCAAAAAGTGCATTGTCATCCCCTTTGGTAAAATCTCTGTACCCATGAACTACAACATAGGCGGTAGTATACTTAACACTGAAAGTGTGATAAGAGACCTTGGGACACAGGTGGTCAGTAGACACTCCTTTGATAATCACATCACCACAGTAGTAAGGAAATCCTTCTACGTGGCACACCTCATCACAAAAGGTTTCTCATGCAGATAAAAAGAGGTCATTGCTCCCCTCTACTCATCACTCATTAGATCCATTATAGAGTACAATGCCCCTTTTGGTATGTACCTCACAAGACATCTACAACAACTTGAAAGCCCGCAGAAATACCTCACAAAGAGGATTAGTGGCCTCAAATACATGCCCTACACAGACTGTCTCAAAACACTCCAGCTTTACTCTGTCGCATATCACCTACTCAGAGGTGATCTCTGTCTAACATACAAAGCAATGTCAAACACAGAGCTGTTGGACATGCTCCACTTAAAGAAATCCCAATCTCTCCAAGCTTCAGCCCCAAAACCCGAACCGAAATACAAAAGGAGGGGGTGTATCCATTTTCATAAAGGATACCCACACCTTCAGGTTAGTAGCACAGCACGAAGCCTCGAGACCATCCAAGTGCAACTAACAGTGGGCAAAGCTGCTTATCAGATCGTAGCCTGCTACAGATCACCTACTTTGTCTCAGGACCCTCACTCAGCATTCCTGAGAACACTGGAAAATATAAAGGTCCTAACAAACACCATGATATTAGGAGATTTCAACTACCCAAACATTGACTGGGAGAATTACTCAAGTACAAACTCCTTTGCCCAATGCTTCCTAGAGTGTATAAACTCAAATGCCCTGGAACAGCTGGTCACCATGCCCACTAGAGGTGACAACATACTGGACCTGATCATCACCGACATGGGGGATCAGTGTTCCACACCAGAGGTAAACCCCTCGCTGATAAGATCAGATCATAAAGTAATCACACTGGACATCCACATCCCGACCCCACCCCCAGTCAAGGAAACCACTGTGAAAAACTTTTCAAAAGCAAACTTCACACTTCTCAAGACCGAAGTGGAAAGTTTCAAAGCCCCCTTGCTACAGAATAATGCTATCCAATCTGCAGAATCTTTTAAAAGTGCATTATATGAGTATCTACAGGGATGCATGGATCGAGCCATCCAGAATAAAACCAAGACTCACTCCTCCAAAAAGAGGAAACCAGTCTGGTGGTCCTTGGCCATAAATAAGCTATACAACATATGGAGGAAATTACTACATGATAGAGCAAAATTCCAAAAAGGAAAGGCATCACTGATCATTATTAGCAAGAAACTACGATCGCTCATAAAATCATCCAAGGCCAGTTTCTAAAGAAAAATTGCCAAGGAATCTAAAGATAACCACAAAGCCTTCTTTAGCTATATCAAACATTTAGGTAGCAACTCTCAGATATGCTTTGAGCTACTGCAAAATGGCAAAAAATACACTGAACCAACTGACATTGCCAACATCCTGGTGGACAAGTTTAGTGCAAACTTCACCCCTCCACCCCCAAAAAGGCCTGTGTCCATCCCAGAAGAATGCAGAGCCCCAGACATCACGGACATGCAGGTAAAAACAGCCCTATCCAAAGCTAAGAACACAGTATCAATGGGACCGGATGGTGTCCCAGGCTGTGTCTTACACGAGCTCCAAAAGAAACTAAACCTTCACCTAAATTCACTGTTCAGACTCAGCCTTACCACAGGCTATGTACCCAAAGAATGGCATACACAACAGTTATCCCACTCCACAAAGGTGGTGCCACAACAGAACCTGGGAACTATCGCCCTATAAGCCTGACCAGCCTGGTCTGCAAAGCTATGGAGCGAGTTATCATGGAACTCATAAACAGAGACTTTGGGAACCTCCAGACACTGGACCCTACCCAATTCAGCTTTGTTAAAGGCAGATCCTGCCTCCTAAACCTAGTTGACTTCTTTGAAACAGTTACCAAGGCCATAGATGAAGGGAAGGTATTCCACACAGCCTACCTGGACCTCACTAAGGCCTTCAACACCATTCCCCACTCTGGCATCATGGACAAGCTTACCAGCTTGAACATTATCTCCTATGTCACGAGATGGGTGGCCAACTGGCTCACGAATAGAACACACATGGTCAGAGTTGCGGGTGCCATGTCTGACTCTAAACCAGTCACAAGTGGCATCCCACAGGTCTCAGTCCTGGGACCCCTTCTGTTCAGTATATACTTCTCTGAGGTAGAGGAAAGCACGGGAGGACTATGGCTGACCAAGTTCGCAGATGACTGCAAACTGGGGGCCATTATCGACTCTCCGGCTGATGCAGACATCCTCCAGAAGGGTCTTACAGAGACAGATACCTGGTGTCAAAACCATGGTCTCAAGCCGAATGCCAAAAATGCATAGTCATCCCCTTTGGAAAAAACAAATTGTCCACGAATTACCACATAGGTGGTAATCCACTAGGTACAGAAAATGTAATTAGGGACCTGGGGACCCAGGTAGATAGTAACCTCTCCTTTGATAATCACATTGCCAAAGTGATTAGATATTCCTTCTATGTAGCCCACCTAATCATGAAAGGGTTCACCTCTAGATCAAGAGAGGTCATTGTGCCCCTCTACTCATCACTCATTAGGCCCATAACAGTGTACAATGCCCCATTTGGTATGTACCTTAATTGGCACATGCAACAGCCGGTAAGACCACAGAAGTGCCTTACCAAGAGGATCATGGGCCTCAAAGAGATGCCCTATGCAGCTTGACTAAAGAAACTCCAGCTCTACTTGGTTGCTTACTGCCTGCCATAGAGGTGATCTATGACTGATGTATAAGGCCATGTCCAACCCGGAATTAATGGACATGCTCCAAGTCAAGAAAAACAAATCTCTTAGAGCCACACGCTCCAGTGAATTAAACCTCAGCAAAGCAATAAACAGGACATGCTGGAGGGATAGATTCCTGTCCCAGAGACTTCCCTTGCTCTGGAATAAAATCCCAGTCGATGTTAGGCAGAGCCCCTCGCAGACTCTATTCAAGAGGAATCTTGACGAGTGTATGGGAAATTGTAAATTTACCCCTGGGATCACTTCAGTGGCCCTGCTAGATAGAGGCCCAGGAAGCTAATTTAAAAGGGAGGCAAAAGCAAACACATTCTGGCTAGGCTTATAAATGCCCTTGGGCAGATAGCCTAGTACCTACCTATGAACCTATGAACCTACACGCTCTAGGGACCTAAACCTTGTCACCACAATAAACAGAACATGCCGGAGGGTTAGATTCCTGTCCCAGAGACTTCACATACTCCAGAATAAACTACCTATCAATATCAAACAACGCTCCTCATTAGTACTCTTCAAGAAAAATCTTGATGATTGGATGGGAAATAGGAAATTCACCCTGGGGATCACTTCTGTGTCTCTGCTCGACAGTGGCACAGGAAAATAAATGTATTGGGTGGCAAAAGCCAGGGTACCTTTTTGGCTGGGCTTGTATAGGCCCCAGGGCCGATAGCCTAGTACCTACCTATGAACCTATGAACCTTTGAGCCTTGCCTAAAAAAGGTAATATGGGGACAGCAAGAGCCTTGGCCAGTATTCAGAAGCAGAGGGGTGACAGGTGCAAACCATCTGTAGCAAAGCAACAAGGCTTGTCTATCATGTCATCACAGGCAGACAGAGACTGGATCCCCTTTGAATGACACCAGAAGCTCAGCCAATTGTTGAAGTTTATCATCTTTCTGTTATATTGCAGTATCATGAAGGTGAAGGTAAGATGCTACTCAAGGTTTGACCCTTTATGTGCCAGCATGTGGTGCATCAACCCATATATGATATGGTCATGGCCTATGCATACAATACACTCACAATACACCTAGTATGATAAGCCTGCTGAGGTTAGCAAATGTGAAAGAAACCTTTGTGCAAACTGTCTGCAAGTAATATCTGCATTGTACCTGTAACTGCATATTGCTTACTGAAGTGTAAAGATGTACTTAGTTTGGATTAAGAACACCGTACTTGCCAACTGTGTGTGTGTGTGTGTGTGTGTGTGTGTGTGTGTGTGTGTGTGTGTGTGTGTGTGTGTGTGTGTGTCTGTCCCTGGGGAGAGAGCAACCTTTTTGGAGACTACTCACACCCCTTAAAAGTGGTATACTCATCTTTGTCGTCTCATGATGTCTCCATCCTACAAATATACCTGTGGAAAGCAGAAATCCCACTAATGTGTATAGCACTTTGTGTAAATGCATGCTGCTGTAGTATCATAATGTAATTAGATAGGGGTTTGAATTCTGCACTTGCCAACTGTATGAGTGCGTGTGTCTTCCTGGAGAGATGAAACCTTTTTGGGGACTACTCACACACCTAATAAGTGGTATACTCATCTTTGTCAAGTCTGATGATGTCACCATCCTACAAATATACCTGTGGAAAAATGAAATCCCAGTAATGTGTATCGTGCATCATGTCAATGTGTACTACTGTAGTATCATAATGTAGTTAGGTAGGGGATTGAATCTTGCACTTTCTAACTGTGTGTGTCTCCTGGGGGAGGAGCAACCTTTTTGGAGACTACTCACACAACTTAAAAGTGGTATACTCATCTTTGTCAAGTCTGATGATGTCACCATCCTACAAATATATCTGTGGAAAGATGAAACTACAGTAATGTGTATAGCTTATTGTGTAAATGCATACTGCTATACATACAAAATGTAATTAGATAGGGGTTTGAATCTTGCACTTGCTACCTACGTGTGTGCTCAATTGGGAAGAAGTAACCTTTGTGGAGACTACTCACACACCTTAAAAGTGGTATACTCATTTTTGTCAAGTCTGATGATGTCACCATCCTACAAATATACCTGTGGAAAAGCAAAGTATCAGTAATGTGTATAGCGCATTGTGTAAATACATACTGCTGCATTATCATAATGTAGTTAGGTAGGAGTTTAAAGCCTGCACTGGCTAGCTGTGTGTGTGTGTGTGTGTGTGTGCATCTTCCTTGGGGAGGAACAGCTATTTTGGAGACTACTCACACACCTTAAAAGTGGTATATTCATCTTTGTTAAGTCTGATGATGTCACCATCCTACAAATATACCTGTGGAAAAGTGAGTTCACAGTAATGTGTATAGCACATTATATAAATGTAGACTGCTGTAGTATAATAATGTAGTTAAGTAGGGGGTTGAATCCTGCACTTGCCAAATGTGTGCGTGTTTCCCTCAGACAGTGCAACCTTTTTGGAGACTACTCACACCCCTTAAAAGTGGTATACTCATCTTTGTCAAGTCTGATGATGTCACCATCCTAGAAATATACCTGTGGAAAGGTGAAATCCTAGTAATTTGTATAGCATGTCATGTAAATGCATACTGCTGCATTATCATAATGTAGTTAGGAAAACGTTTGAATCTTGCATTTGCTGAGTGTGTGTGTGTGTGTGTGTGTGTGTGTGTGTGTGTGTGTGTGTGTGTGTGTGTGCTCCAGGTGTGTGACACTGTTGGCCAATGTGGAGTGTTTTTTGATTTTTCTATTGTATGACCTATCATAATGACAACTGTATGTGCATTACACATGTAAGGTAGCTGTGGGGCAAATCCATATACATACATGTGACCTCAAGTATTTCATAGGTGGGTACTCTGCTTTCTCCATGAATGCATCTGTTATCTTTGCCAGTGCGTGCTGGCACTTTCCAGACCTTAGGTCATTTCTGTATGCTTGCGACAAGCTTAGCCACTGCAGTGATCCCTGGGCTACATCTTCTGTTTCACATCCACTCATCATGGTTTCTATTGAAGAGTGTGAGTGAGGGTTTATGCTTGAAGTATATTTGAAACCTGTTCCAAAGCAAGCAAAGTCTGGCAAAGAGGACTAATCATTATAGTTGTGCAACGACCTCTGTGGATATGCATGCAAACCCTGTATTGCTTATGTGCTTCACAGAGGGATTTCCAAAACCCTTTGGCAATGTGATTATCAAAGGAGAGATGACTTAACACATGGCTGTATGTATACATTAGTACCTGTTCCACATTTTGGGGCTACTACCTATGTGGTACTCTGGGGATACTTTGTTTTCTAAAAGTGGATAACTATGCTTTCTTTGGCTTATAGCTTTACAGCATGAGTTTGACACCAGGTATCTGTCTGTATGATACCCTTTTGGAGGATGTGTGTGTGTCATCTGGAGAATAAAGTATAGCCCACAGTATGCATTGTCATCAGACATGGACAGACATATCCCTACTGTGTTTGCTTGTACCTAAGAAAGCTATATGCCAAACAGGAGTGGTCCCAGGACTGAGTGCAGATGAATACCACTTGTTACTGGTATAGAATAGTACATGGAGGCTGCAAATGTTACTGTGTGTCCTACATCTGTGTGTCAGTTGTCAAGCCACCATCTAACAATCGTTTATGATCATTCTGTTGAGGTTATGTATAATACCAGTATGTGGGATGGGTATGAATTGCTGGTGAGCTATAGCTTGGCTGTGTTGACCTCCCCTCCCTCACCTATAACCTTGTTGACTGGCTTGAAGTCTACTAGGTGTAGGAGTCATGATCTGGCCTTTAGAGAACCTAAGTGGGTATGGTGCAGTATTTGCAGGTTCATAATGTCTCTGTTAATGAGTTCCATAATGCTGTGCTCCATAGCCTTCCAGATAACATTGGTCTGGCTTATAGGCTGAGAGTTTCCAGGACCTGTTGTAGTTCTACCCTTAAACAATTTATGTTAACATTTGCACTGGGTGTGACGAGGGTGGACAGGTTTAAGAATAAGTATAATAGAGGGTCAGGCCAGGTTTGAAGGTTAGTAGACCATACCAGATAGGCAGGATTAAGCTGGTTTGTACATGTGCTGAGGAGGGATGCAGAGTATATTGTGAAATAGATGCTAAGGATGAAGCTGCCAGGTAACAGGAAAAGAGGAATGCCTAAGATGAGGTTTATGGCTGTGGTGAGAGAGGACTTGCAGGTGGATGGTGTGACAGCGCAAGATGCAGAAGGCAGGAAGAAATGATGTACTGTGGCGATCCCTAATGGGAGCATTCAAAAGGAGAAGAAGAAGAAGACATTGCAGCTCAACCCTTGTGGACTGTGAACACCATTACCATGTGTCATTCCACAAGTATGTAACCTGTATAGAGGCTGCATCTGGACAGAGCGTTTAGGTGAGTGATGACTTCATATATCAGCTTGTGTATGACACAGCCAGGGACACTATCCAGTACCATTGCCACTGAGGTGTGCACTTTGTTAAAGAGATGTTTTAACTAGAGTGTCTGTGAATCATCAGGTTTTACATTCTTCAGGTCTAGAAATGTGGCCCTTGTGTAATGACAGGGTGGTGAAATCCGCATTCAAACTGTCTGACAAGGAATTGGTAATGTCAGTCAGATAAGTGTACTTTGTGACCATTTACATTAACTGTGACCCGATCTCAGATTCCCCCTGTAGATTATGAACAACGCAGAAGAAAGCTTTAGTGTTGTCTTTGGAATCCTTGCCATTTTGTATTTTGAAGCTTGAATTGTATGTTTATTGAGGGATTGTATTTTCCCAATGATACTGACCAGAGATGTTATCCCTTCTTGGTATGTAACTCTTTCTTGGTACAACTTAACACCTTCTATTATATATTTAATTTATGGCAGGAGTCCATGAGACTAATGCACTTTTACTGTATAAGTGAGAATTTCTTGTGTTTGTGGTAGCACGGTCCATGCAGCCCTGTAGGTGAACAGTGTGGATTAATAAAGGATTATGCAGCTGGGACAGTGTTAATGTTAACCTTAGTAATGCAAACCAATGACAGATAGCAACAACAGCATCACCCACAGCACAGTGTCAACCCGTGTCATACACACACATGGGTACTCAAGTTCCAAAATGTGTGTAGTACAATGCATACTGGCCACCAACAGAAAGTATGGAGTGTTAACACTGGCCAATACAGGGCATGTCACCCTGCCCATGTGTCCAATATGCACATACATGCAGACAGTGCACCTCCACCATGTTCACAAATGTACACCTGCAAACCTGTGCTGCACACACCCCACACTTACTGTCCATTGTATAACACATGCTGACACAACTACACACATCAGCCAAGTGGCACATGGGCAAACAAAACACAATTGGAATATACACTGGTGGAAACAATACAACATTGCAAATTACATCTTTAATGCATCATGCCTGCTCAGCTACACCTTCAAGGATATCATTACACGTTACTGCTGACAACATGCTACACATTCAACCATTGCTATACTTTATTAAAGTCACCCTGTGCATCAGCACCATGTTAGCCTGTTCCTGCATCAATGTTACAGATGACAGGAGGTGGCACAGGTTTCATCATATGCACAGGGTGTGTTGTTGGTTTGCCAGAGGCCTACACTGAGCCATACGATTGACATGTGTGTGTGAGTGTGTGTGTGTGAGGGCCATGAGTACTGTTATGGGCCAATGTTGATGTAATGTGTGCGGGTATGCGTTTGCCCTAGGTTTCTGGTTTGTGTGTGTGTGTGTGTCTGCATGCACACAGTTCCACCATGTGGCTGCCATATACGGGTATTTGTGAGACAGCTACAAACTGTACCTGGCAGGCTTTACAGATCACCATCTCTGACCAAGGATACAGAATCTGTGCCTGGCAGGGGTGCTACAGACAGTATCAGGTACTAATCCAGACTGGGTACTATCTGAAGAGGTTGACATATGTCCACTGGATCCAGGTCCCTGCTGTAACTGGCCAGAGCCACGTGCACGTGGTCTTCTAGGATGGTCTATGGACAGCCCTCCCAACATTGCTGAGGCTGGTGCTGGCACTACTGGAGCGGCTGTGACTTGCTGGATGTCCACTGCAACCTCCAGCTGCTGATGTTGCTGGCATATGTCCACGTCGATGTCTCAACCATCCCGCACTGTCCTGACACATGGCCATGACATTGTGGAGGACATCCAATGTCTCACCCCAACGTCTATCAATGACCTCAGTGTAATTACGTATGGCACCTGCTAGGTCACGGATACCATCATTTACAGAGGTGTTATGAGCCCTCTGTGCCTTTAGTCCCTGTCTGGTGTACCGCTCCATTCATGTCTGTGCCTCCATGACAGCCTGGAAAATGCGTGTGGTAGAAAGAGGTGTGGCACGTCTGCCAGGGGCATGATTACCAGCAGTGCTCTGACGAGAACCCCTGTGTGGTACCGTTCCAGACATCTGGCTAAGGCTGCTGTGTCCTGATACGTGTGCCATAGATACCACACTGTCCTGGCCAGTGCCAATCATACACTGTCCCTCAGCTAAGGGCAACGGTGATGATGGATGTACAGGCAGTATGACTGTGTGCATGGATGCAGTGGAGACTTGTGTACTGTCAATTGGTGGCCAACAACAGACTCTGACAAACCTGCCTGTGCCTCAACACACCTATCCTCATGATCACTGTCTGTCTCAGTGACATCAGGTTTCCTGCTGTACTCTACCAGCCCCACCTCAGCACCTGTGAGAGGAAAACAGGAATCGCACTTTAAGACCTGAACATGATGTCAAACCACATGTGCACATGCACACATGCACACATGCACACATGCGCATATGCACACATGAGCACATGCGCACACACAAAAATACATTCCTCCCTAAAGCAGACACACACAACACCAGCAATCTCAGAACATACACAATAGCAGGTGATGGTGGGGTACAGTATCACAAGCAAAACAGTCATATCACACATGTCAGCATGCAGGACATGTGTTACTCAACAGCATGCAGTGCAAGTGTAGACAGTCTTTGTTACTAACAATATACATGGCTTTGATGCATGTGTTTTGCTATTAGGTGATGGGCCTCCCCCTGAAACACAATGCAAACATGGACATAACATTGTTGTGCAGGTATTCAAAACACTGTAATGTACTGTGCACCATAACAAACAGGTGTACATACCATGACTGGATGTGTATCTGTGTGTCAGATAGGTATCCAATGCTGATTACAGCCTCTGTGTCTTTAGCAAATAATTGTAGACACATTTTTAGCACATGCATGATGAGTATTCACACGACATCATCAGTGGTGCATGGATAATTGATGGAATACCATTCGGCCACATACCCAATGTACGGTACTTATGGTGAGTGTAGATCATATTGTGGACATGCCAGTGTCATCTATGACATGGCATGTTAAAACACAACTGCATATTTAAACATTACACATACCCAATGTGTGTCATATGACCTAGCCACTCAATAGCATCACAAGACATATATGTGTCAGTTATGCAAATGGTGATTGGTATGCATATTGTTTAGAGGTGCATATGTGTGCACACGCAACATGAAGGTGTATAGCAATGAAAGCTATGTGTGGTACTGTGGTTACAATAACTGGATGGGATAGAGTACCATAGGCCATCATCATGAAGCATCATGTGGTCACTCAAGGCTACAAATGTTTCCCAAACCAGCACGACTTATGCTGTACCGGAACTGTACTACCTTGGCTACATTCACCATTTCACAACCAGTTGTTACATGAGTTTGTAAGGAGGCCAATAAGGAGCATTCCCTGACATTAATGTGTAGTGTGTTGCAGAGTGTTTAAATGCCCCATGATAGGCCTCTACCCCCCAGGTACATTATGTGTAATGTGTGGATGAGATTTTGGATACTGGAGTGTGTCTTTACAGAGGGTTTGGGAATCCTTTATGTGTAGCATGTTAAAATGCTCTGTGTATGACATAGATGTGAATGTTATGTGCATGTTGAGTATCAACTGTGCCTATCCAATGGTCACTACAGTCTAGCCACATTTGTTTGAGATGGTCTGGGTATTGCATGTGTTTGAGGCAGCTAATCACATTAGTGAGATGTGTGTGGTCTTACACCAAACAGGCACAGCATGCATTATGGGTAGGTGTGTTACATGTGTACATGGCCTACACCTTAACTATGACATACACTTTTTATTTACAATAATAAATGTAGAACACACTCACCAGCATCTGTCCGCTGCCTTGATGTCACCCCAGAGGGACCTACATAGAAATGAGACAGTTTGTCAGTGGCCACAACTGTGGCATTGCTGCTGTGTTTTTGCAATCTTACAGAACAACAACAGTTTACATTCACAGGGCTACAGATTATGTTCCAAATGATCAGTATTGCACAACAACAGGCTCTACATCTTTTAACGACACACTCCACATCTCACATACACATGATCTACCAATGCAGATAACAGTAGTCTACAGATATGCCATGTTACCTGCAAGCTCCTTGTGTGCTGGCTGGGTGGCTCCAACCTCCATCATGGTGTATGTCTGCTGCTGTTGTTGTTGGGCAGGTGCCACCAGGCTCAGGAGCAGCTCCTCCACTCTGGTGAGGGGGGGATGGATATTAACACCACCTCCTGTTGCAAGCTGTTGTCTGTGCACATCAGCATCATGCTGATGGACATGTCTGAGAAGATCACTCCAGTGGTGGCGTACCTGCTCATATGTCCGGTTATGCAGGCCTGCTTCATTTACCCTGCGGACAACATCTTGCCACATTGCAGTATGCTCCTGCTGGTCCTTGCTGATTTGTGAGAACATGAGACTGTAGTGCTGAATCATACTGGTAGTAATTATGTCATCTTCAGCACTACTGTAACTGGGGTTCCTGCGATGCGCCATGATCCCTGGAAGACATAAATATGAAAATATATCTGAGCATGTCATATGGCACATTTAACATTATACAGTACAGATATCACTGAACTGCCATATATAGCAACCTATTAGCTAACCGAGAGTGAAACACTTTAACTGCCACTTATCACTGCTCAACCCACAACTGCTTTTAAGTGCCTGGCTCACTCTCAATCTAATGAACCATGTTCTGCACAGCAACAAAATAAAATCACTATATAGGACTATACAAGAGTATCTGGCACACTGTATGCAACATGATGCCCCACCTAGCCACAGCAGATGTACATCAATCTGATGTGTAAAGAAATATATCATCCATCACAATGAGTGTAAGGTCCAGTAAATGTATTACTATTATACCACACAACTTGTTAATGGCAAACCCGAGTCCAAAATATGTGCACAATTGGGAATATAGGTCGTATACTGCTGTAGTACACGATGATTGTTGCTAGATACGCAGTTATATGTTTTACCACATATATGTCAAAGGACATGTTACAGACATACCGACACACACATCACACATAATTACAGGAGACAAAGGAATGACAACCCAGATAAGCTTTCAGTGTGTACTATACAGTACTGTGTGTCAGTACTTATACAACCTTAATCTTGAGAAATGTAATCTTTGAGGAATACATGGACCACACAAAACAGTGAATGCAAGCAATGTGGACATACACCATACTTTGCTGTACAGGCCCAGAGCTTCAATTAGTACTACAGTACACACAGGATTTGGATTAAACATCAGTACCAATCAATAATCATAAATGTAGTGCTTTAGCCTCCAGTGACACACCCTAGTTAAAACCAAGGGACTTAATCACACTGTATGCAATAGCACTTTGTCTGCCTAGCAACAGAATACATAGCTTTTGCTAGGATCAAAGCAAGGACCCATAATACCATGACATAAACAGTTTCCCACTAAGTTATCCCACAGATACATATCTTTGACATATTCACAAACACATTGACCATCACAGTCATTTAGCAGTACAGAGAATCTATTGCAACAAGTAGATGTAGGTGTGTATGAGTATTATATATATATATATATATATATATATATATATATATATATATATATATATATATATATATACATATACACATCCATTGGTGTGCATATACATATATATGTAGGCACATATATATTTCACCTTTCATAGTGAGAATATCAATTATACAAAGGATGTGAGGTGTACAGTAATGTAATAAAATCACGCAGTCTTGGGATAAATGCATTGAAGGTGTTCACAGCCCAGGTAGCTTTAGCAGGCCTCACTGGCTTCAACATTGCAAACTGAACAAACCACACACAGTGTTTAACCACCACATGTCATATACCAGCACTGTATGCTGTCTTGTTTGTCACACACTAAAACCTACATACAAATATGCACATACTAACCTTCACCAACATATATATCTCCAGCCTTCACAAACAGTTGCAATATGTCCCCTGCTCTATGCACATATACAGATGTGAATATATATGACACATATATATTTCTCCATATGTGTGTGGCATACACACACAAGGTCCACGCTGTTGTAAGTCCCTGGACCTCACAGCTGAACTGTTGGGCCTTGCTGCAACACAAACAGGTGTCACATATGAGCACACACTAACATTAATATATGGCAACAAATGCTAGATAAGCATACTAGACTGCTACAGCAGTTGCCAATGCTAAGCTACATTTTAATATGACTATCATGCATGTGTTGTTCTGTCACACCCATGTTTATATAATGTCAGCGCTAATCCCCCCAACAGCCATTGGCCACACTACTGTACAGAACACAGATAACATGGATCAGAGCTTTGACATTTAATGCTGAGCTACACATTTCACAGGTATATCCCACTACCCACAGGTACACACTATATTGTCTATAGCAGTAGTTAAACAGAACATCTATGCATAAATAAGTACTGCTGCCACATATGAATGGTTCACATTATGTAGACTATTCTTCAATAACATCTACTACATGCCAGTAAATACATATGTGTCACATACATTTCCTTTGTATGATTTGGTAATATGTCTTTTTCTTTTTCCTTGTCTCTGTCTCTCTCTCTCTCTCTCCCTCTCTCTGTCTCTCTCTCTGTCAGTCTCTGTAATAGAGTGATTGAGTTTGTTGGCAGAGATTGCAGCCTGCTTTTGTAGGTATTTGCACATGAGCATGTGATGGCCTCTGCACCAATTAGTGGCCACCACTTGCTAATTGCATGCAGTCTGCTGTGTAGTAATTGCAGTAATCACTGTCATAGCAACCCAGTACTATAAATTGCTAACTCAGGTAGGTGTGGCCCTTTCAGCTTTCCAAGATGGAGATCATCCTTGTTTGCTGTGGACATCATTGTTTAAGACAGAAGGTTGGTATAGTTCTTATATCAGAAGCCAGGGGTGTAGCCAGATATTTACATTTTGTACTCAGACCTAATGTTGCTGCTTCCAGTACCCACTTGTCAGTGTAGAAATGTATTCACCCCTCAAAATGCTACCCCAAGATACATGGAAAGATGTACTTTCTTTTCAACTTTTACAATCAACTGCCATACAAAGCTAGTTATTGAGATGTAGTCCTTTGGCACAAGAATTGTTTGTGAACAGCTATACTGTGAATATTCATTTACTCAGTTTTAAACAGTTTGTGCTTTTTTAGCATTGACATTAGCACAAGCTGCTCAGAAAAACTGGACACATTTCAGTACTGTGAGTATGCTTACCTACAGCCTTGGTAGACCCTGCACACACAGGTATATTCTACATTTGGGTAGGGGTGCAGAAGTACAGAGAGAGTAAGTATTATTGTGTGGATTTTATCTTGCTGGACTTACAGGGTTGCTGTGTACATGTTAGTTTATCAAGGCAAGCAGTCTGTCTGCGTAACTCCCAGCTGTGGACCTATCCACATGGTAGCCAGAGAATAACCTGTTATTTTTTTGTCTGTGCACCACACAGGTCTTTTCAGCAATAGAGCAATGGCATTGTTACAGTTGGTTGCTATCAGTACATGGCTACATCCATTTGTATTCCAGTGTTGTATTCCTACATAAGGGTATGCTTCTGAACTCCTTCCAAAGCTATTTGCACAGTGTGTAACAACAGAAAAGCTAATATGCCTCTGTGTTTCTGCCTCTGCCAGACCTCTCAAACACTCAGGTACATATTTGAACAGACTCAGGGAAAAGTAAAGGAAAAGTCAGGGACATCTTTGAAATATTAGTGCCATTAAGTTGAAACATTGAGAGAATCAGAGCATATGAATTAATACATCTTTTCTGAAGTAAAAGAAGTGTCTAACTCTTAATTATTGTCATTATTCATTAAGTGTAACTCACCACCTTTCTGGCCAAAGTTAGTAGTTTTAGGAGGGATTCAGAGGGACAGAGATAAAATTTGTGTCAAAATCAGGGAAATCCCTGAAAATTAGGGACAGTTGGGAGGTATGGCCTCTGCCCTAAACAGATATGCCACTGTTTGTCCTGTTGTGATACTGTGTGGGGTTGTAAAGTGATGGTGTAACATTATTTCCTGCTAGAATGGCTGCTTCTCTTATCACAGTCATGTAATGTAATCCCGCAACAACTGTTGGTAAAGATTCACAGAACAAGTTGTGTGGTATGGCATTCCTATTTTTCCTTTACATTCACTCATTCTGATGCATGATATATTTATTTCAGCACCAACTTGTTGTATATCTACTGTGGTTTAGTGCTACTTCATGTTGTGTAGTGTGTACAAGGTTCAGGGTTTGAGACTGACAGAAGTGTTTTATTTTGCTTCTGAGCAGAACAAGTGCCCTCACATACAGAGTGTCTAAGGCACTTTTAAGTAGTTGTAAGTGGGTTTTGTGGGTTTGCATGATGCTTAGAAATGCTTAGCTAAGCACAAACAAGCACACACTCACGCAAACCCACTAACTACTGCTTAATAGTGCTCACTCCCACTAACCCCCATGCTCATTTCTTTGAAAGAAAAGAAAAATGGGGAAATAGGAAAGTGGTGAAAAAGGGGCACAAAGAGGGAAAGACGGTATGGAAAGTAGCTCGGGATGTGCAGGACGGGTGTAGGGAAGGTCCATTTCCTTAACAGCAACAGCTGTGCATATGGAATAAATTTGGAGGTAGATATGAAATCTTCAACCGCTGAGAGAGGGGTCGGGACAACAAAGTATGTTGTAATGCCAATTAAATTACATTTTATTTATCCAGTGGACATGTGTGCAAAATGGGCAGCTATGTATGGGGTGTAATTTTTTTTTTTGGGAGCAGATTGCCCTTTTTTTTCAGATGAGAGTGGAATGTGGGGTAGGGGAAGTAGGTATATTTGGGGAGGTAGGTTGGGGATGCAAACAGACAAGACAAACAAGACGCATACAGGGGCGGTATATAACACATGTGGTGAGTGAACACCTTTGATGGAAAGGGATGTTTGGAAATCGCAAGCCCATGAGCCCACAGATGGAAACAGTGGGACTGAGGTCCCCACCCATGGGCAGTCACCACTGCACCTTCACAGCCCAGAGGGTGGCTGTGCTGGGGGCTGTGTAGGAGGGGCAGGCTGACCTGGGAGTTGCGCCACACATGCCTCAAGCTGGCATAGAGGTTCTGCAACAGAACATTTAATCTCCCTACACACCACAGCCCGGACCATTCAAAGGGTAATAGGTGGCCCTCCTCCACCTACGCTTGCACGGGGGGCTGAGCCCCATCCCCTACAGCACTTCCACTCGAAGGTGGCACAGGGCCAATGGAGGAGGAGGTCCCAGCCTGGGCAATGGACCTGCTGGTGCCAGGTGCCATGGCCAGCTGAGGTGGGACAGGTGGGACCGGCCTTCCCATACAAACTATGTTTTGGAGGGTTTAATAAAGATATGGGTTAGTAACAGTCAACAGCATTCCCAATTAGTTGTAACAGCATGCAGAAGTATTCCCATTAACCTAACACACCAGATTTTCAACAGTTGAAAAGCAAGCATAACACATGCATATATAGAACAATAGTGGACATTACAACAACATGCAGGTTGAATTTATGGTAACAGGCCACCAATATTGTGGTATTTTAACAGGATACATGCATAGAAATAAATGCAAATATTTATAAACCAATAGGACATATGTCCCAACAAATGTTTTGAGATTAGACATACCAACTGAGTTGTGGAATTGCATTTTTATACAGTAGGGTGGAAAAGGATAGCTCAATTAACAACTTATATAGCCTTCTAATTTTTACTACATTCCTATTAACTGCAGTCATATGTCCCTTACATGTATTATTACACTACCCAATGTCCTTATATTGTGCAATTGGATGTTGCTAGATCATTATATACATGAGCTGTATCTTATATACAAACTGTCCAAGATGCAGATGTTACTGCTACATATTTTGAGAGTTGCTCACACACACTACTGCTAAGATGGTACACTGACAGCTCTACTTACATATAATTATCTAGATATGTTCAGGTGAAAGTATCAGTTATATGTTAACAGCTCCCTACATTTCTGGCAGCACACTGACATTTCAGGGGAACACAATACCAAGCTACTCATGCGCCAGATTAACTTGTACATGCTGGGCATGAACCAACAGTTGAGGGCTGTAAATATGCATAAAAGCTACTGGCACTCCCTTCATCCATGTTATATGGGCCTACCGAAGTGTGGGTTAACAGTGCTTAATACAACAGTACTATTTGTAAAATACAACAGTAAACCAAACAAGTAGTCGGTAGCAAGTCCACAAGGGTGGTATTCGGAAATCTATCAGCTCACAATGAGGCACCAAACTCGACTGACAATATAAAACCTGAATTTTATTGCAACGCTAACGCCAACTGTGTGATACACTCGTTTTCATCAAAATATGACTTCTTCAGACAAAGTAATTAGAAAAAACACAGATTTAAATACTCAAGAGCTAATCACTCAGCATAATAAGTTAATTAATTAAACAAGTTTAAAGCCACAAAGATCCTTTCTAAAAATGCAGCATACCATAACAGGTATTACTTCAACACTCCTAAAAAAAAAAACAACAATAAAAAAACCTATTAATATCTTGTAATGTAATTTTTTCTAAAACAAACAAAACACTTTTATTCTATATATTATACCAAGCCTAAATAGTAATAAAACATATAATAAATGAAAACAAGTGATTATATCCTGTCAGATTTTAATTTCAAATATGGAACAATAGATATTGAGCCCTGGAAATCTATTGATTCAAAAGAATTTGCCAGTGTGTCTCCTGACAGTAATATCTCCATGGTCCAAAAATTGTAAGTAGCATCTGGACATACTAAACTGTGAGTTGTCTTTTCATAGAAGGCCTGACATGACTGGCACAGGACCAAATAAACAACCCCGTAGGACAAACAATTATAAAATCTTGTGGAACTAATCCTCCTATTTCTACTTTCCACATAAACTGCCTCTTTATTAATAATATGTTTGCACTGGGAACAACGTCCACACTTAAATGTACCCTTACGGGAATGTCCAGATTGCTGTTGTTTAGGACCCATCTCTAAAATTCTCTTGATGTTAAAACCTTTTTTGTAAACAGTTTTAAGTGTTGTAGTCTTAAATACATCAAGGTCCGTCAGTTCCTGGAAAGCCTTAAATTCCCTTTCAACTATCTTCCGCTTAAATTCCCTTTCAACTATCTTCCGGAACGTCCCAACATTACCACTGTATTCTGTAATAAACAGTAGTTGTTGTCCTACACTGTTTGATTGACTCTTACCCTGCTCTATACCTGAACTGTCTTGTCCCAAAATGGTTTACCAAATTAATCATGGTTTCGGGGTACCCCCTATCCATGAACATAGTTGTCAACTTATCACATTCCTTGTTGAATAGGTGGCCCTGACCAACTGTCCCTTAATGATACCCCTCTTCTGAAACTCAGGATGTGAACTGGAAAAATGGAGGTAACTGTTTGAAAAGGTTGGCTTTCTATATACTGTGGAGGTAAAACCTGCTGCCTCCTTACTAATAGTGACATCCAAATAGTGAACAGATTCAACAAAGATCTCATAGGTGAAGTTTAAAAAACTTGTGGTGCCACTAATGTAGGTTATAAACTCCTGGATGGTCTCAGGGGGACCTACCCAAAAAATGCAGATGTCGTCCAGGAATCTGGAATAATGATTCCAGTACTTCACAAAACCACAATTGTTGACAAATTTCTTCTCCCAGACGGCCATAATGTCTGCATAAGTTGGAGCAAAATTGGCCCCCATGGACACCCCAGTGGTTTGTTTAAAATACAACAGTACAACAACATATCAAAGAAAATGACACAGATGCACTCCAGGATTTATACATTTATTAAAGGATTATTACACCTTTATTTATTGGGTTAAAACACTTTTTGAAGGCTCTCTCATTTATTTTATATAACAGTACATGCAGAATAATTACTAACCTGCCTGATGATGCAGCCTTTGCAACCTATCTTCATGGGCTTGCTGATTCATAGCCTGGACACCTGCAGCTGTGAAGTAAATGCAGTGATATTGAGACATACCTATCCATAGTATAGATAAGCATAGCAATTCTTAACTACTTAATACAATGGCTACTTACTCAGTACTGGGGCATTAGGCATCGCACGGGACTCCTGGATCCACTGGTCCAGTTGATCCTCCTTACATGGCTTCCGGTCAGAATAATGGTGCCTGACCTACTCACCAGTCCGAGGAATGCCAGTGGCACTGGTGAGATCACGATCAAGACTGTTCCAGGCCTCCATTTTATATTGGGTGCCCTGGTACTGGCCCCACAGGAGTCTTTCCTCATAATTGTGGACAAGGAGCCAAACCATTACTTTGGACTCCTCAATGCCCCAGCGGTGCGCTCAAAATCGAGTGCCTTCTCCAACACCAGCCATGCTGACTGCAGAAGGGAGCTACAACCAGTTATGCAAGTATTCCCACCTGTGGAGCTTAAATATGCCTCATTTTCCGCACTTATTTGTGATTGGCCAGTTTTGAAAAAACTCAGCTGTAGGCACACATGCTTAGCTGATGTTGGCAAAGTTTAATATTCCTTTGATAGATATGCGTCTGTTGAAAGTGCATGGTTACGAAATTCTGTCATGGCTTAGTGGTTATGTACTGTGACTATAGTGCACAGTATCCTAGTTTGAGCCCTGTCACTGCTTTTTATTTTCCTACTGGCCAGATTTGAATGGTTAAGGTACAGTAAAGGAGGTGTGGCTGTGTTTAGCTGACTTTGCTCAACTTTGCCCAACTTTGCCCAACTTTGCCCAACGTTGCTCGACATTGCCCAACGTTGCCCACCGTTGCTTGATGTTACTCGACGTTGCGCTGGTTAGCGCAGTGCGCAGCTACGCGCAAATACATTGTAGTTGCGCTGGTTAGCACGGTGCGCAGCTACGCGCAAAGACATTGCGCTTGTTAACGCGGTGCTCAGCTATGAGCAATAAGTTTTAAATATGCTAAATACAGCTAAAATGTGCGTAGCAGTGCTTTATATCATTTAAAATAAGTTACTCATGCCTCAGAATGCATAACCATTTCACCTTCATATATATATATATATATATATATATATATATATATATATATATATATATATAAAATTTGTTCACTACTACATATAACATTTGAATGATTTTTACAAAACCTATACATGATAAATGTCAGGAAATATGTCTGTATACAGATTTCCATCAGAAAATGGAACGTGCAGTACTTGAACCGGGAATGCCTCCTCGTTGTGCGAAGCCTCTAACCACTACGCTATTGCTATTTTGCTTAGTTTGCATATCATTTTCTTATTATCCTCTTCGGTGTCAAAGTTGCTAATTGTAGCTAAGCAATGGGCAAACCCACGCAAACACACACAAATATGTGCAGCTATATTGGAAATAAAACAAAAAAAAATAAATTTATTTTAATTTTTAAATTTGTACAAGGTTTAACATATGGGGGAATGTAGTGTTACAATGTACACATGTGTGCGGACTTGCTCATGTAACTTGACATTTCTCGAGTTTCATCATTGCAGGGGCATGGATTTTTGGACTGCTCGGCAGTCCGACACGCCCCTACACTCGTCCATGCTCCATGTAAACTTTAGAGTTGAGGTAGCGTGCCCTCATTAATATGCATGGTGCGCTGCCATCATACTCTTAGACCGGCATTTCCGTGTAAGACTAATCTAGTCTTACACAGAAAATTAGTAAATCCTGGGGACTGACAAACACAAATTATGCCTATTAACTTAGAATAGGCATATACTCTACAATCTGCTGACATTAATATTTCTGCAAACTTGCTTACGTCTTTCCTTAACTCTTTCCTCATCCTGTATTTGCCTAATAAACAAACTCTAAAAAAAACAACCATAAATAATATATGACTTTCATTTAAATGTATAGGCAAAACTTGGACTCACTAAAAATTAGTCAGACTCAGAATTAGGAAACAGTCAGTCATCTAAAAATCAATGAGGAAAAATTATCATTATCAAGCAACTTACTTTGACAAATGCTCAAAATACCCATTGCAATATCAACCAAAACACTACTGGAAGGAGTAAACTGTTTTACAGTTAGAACTTCCAAAGTTAATACCTACATGTATATGCCAGTCCCAGTAGTTATTAGCACCATATTGGAAACAAATGTCCTCAAGGATCTTAATAAACTTCCATCTCTAAAAATTCAAACCAATGTAACATCCCTCAGGTATATGTTATTTTTCCAAACACTCATTTTTTTTTGTTTATAGAGGGACTCTTTGAGGAGACTCCTAAAACTCTACACTGGGGTCTGACTTTCTCAGTACTGGTTTTCAAATTATGTAAGGAATGCCCAGTCTGCCCCTGCATTACATATTTCAACTCTCTCTGTCCCAGAATATGTTCCCTAATATCTAAAATTATCAACCGCATCCTTCCTTCTTTCCTTCTATATATACTTATGCAGTCGTGCACCTTGTTTGCATCTCAGTCTGCCCTCTAACCCTTTTCTTGTTGATTCTCACTGCTTGATCCCTTCCTGTCAGGTGTCTGCTTAATGAAACCTTTTGACCTATTTTTTCTTGAATTAAAGTTTTTTTTGGAACAAAAGGCATACTTCCATTTTTTTTTCTGTTCACTGCAGCAGCTTCAACAGGTCTCATCTAGGAATCAGTCCTATATACTATTTCTACTGTGGTCTATTTGGAATTAGTAAATATGTTTATTATATTTACATTCCCATTATGATGTTAATACAATGATAATTGAGACAGCTGGTCACTGTACCATTTCTTGCTGTATTCTCCATGTTATGTACCCCACCTTTGAACCTGCTCCCTTTATCAATATCCTTTTCTTGGTACTTGTTCTTCTAGACAATTTCCTACTCATTGTACCAGCATTAGTCTGCCATTCACATACTTAAGTTTAATTATCAATCTTCCATGAGGTACTAAATCAATTTGAAGAAATCAAAAATTATTACATGCACCAGTTCCTCGTCTTTTCAGGCTTGTTGGCTGTTGGTGAAGCACCCTCAAGATTTGAGATTTTAAGTATTTTTCTCTGTTTTTTCTGCATAGCTGCCTAGCTTGAGCATTTTCTGGCTTGTTAAACTTGATTTCTGTATTAGTAGCTGTATTTAGAGCACAACCAAAAGCTGTTTGCTGCCTTTCCTGTTTGCACTTAATTTTAAATCGTTTTTTTTTAACTTGCATATTTTCTGTCCTTGACCTAGCACTCTTGTGTGGGTCATTTACTACTGGTTATAACTTGATTGTGAACCTCTGCTATCTCTGTAAAAAAAAAAAAAAAAAATCTTCAGGCTTGTTGGCTGTTGGTGAAGCACCCTCCAAGAGGAAAAAATGCTGAGAGAAGAAGGGAGACACTTTTGAGATTTTAAGTATTTTTTCTCTGTTTATTTGCTAAGTTTTTCTGCATAGCTGCCTAGCTTGAGCATTTTCTGGCTTGTTAAACTTGATTTCTGTATTAGTAGCTGTATTTAGAGCACAACCAAAAGCTGTTTGCAGAATTTCCTGTTTGCACTTAATTTTAAATTGTTTCTTTCTTAAAACTTGCATATTTTCTGTCCTTGACCTAGCACTCTTGTGTGGAGTCATTTACTGCACTGTTATAACTTTATATTACTTGTGAACCTCTGCTATCTCTGTAAAAAAAAAAAAAAAAATCTTTTTTCCCACTTTTCTGAGAGTTAAAAAAGTTCAGTTACAGGCTTGCTGTTCCTGAACTGTTTGAAAGTTTCTGTGAGGCCATTTTGCTTGGGCTGAAGGAGGGTCTCTCTGTTGATCAGTGGCAACGAATAACATTGAGCAGCTTCCCTGCCCCCCGTAGAGGTGGTTACTGACTTGAAACTGTAGTTTTATTGTCCCTTTTGGGTCTATTCCTGCTTCTTTCCAGCCCCTGCTATCAAGCACGCTTTAACGTGCTTTAGCCGATTAGCAGAGTTGCCACTAGAGCAGCATCGGGCAGCGCCGGTTAAACAAGGTTAAACTCTTTCTGGCTCCAGAAAGTCTGTTCTTCAATTTGTCCCTTAGAACTGCTCTGTTAGGAACCTAAACAGTTTACACCTACACTAAAAAGTGCAGCACTTGTTCCAAATAGCTTTTTCTTCTCAAAAAGCTCAGCACTTGTCTTATAAGCATATCCCTTGTCTTATAAGCATTCTCTTTGCAGGTCAAGCACTCCTATATTATACAAATCTCTCACTAGCAAACCCCCCCAGGAGTGCCCACTTCCCTGCTAAGACCACTACTTTTCTGTCTCATACCAACTCATAATTCTTTCTAGCATGTCAAAGGGTCAGATGCTGGCGTCCTCTCCTGCCCAGTTGGTGAATCTGGGAATTCTGAGACAATGTTACAATTGCCTCATGTACACGGACAACCCTCTCCTCCTCCCACGTAACACTAACACTTGTGAGAGATGCAGCTATTTAGCCAGACTGGAGGCTGAGCTCTCTCAACTCAAGACTGGCAAGACCAGGCAGGAGGAGAAGGCAACTACACACACCACAATACCAGTCTCACATAACTCAACCACACCACTGAATCAAACACATAAACACACTAAGACATACTCGGAGGCTCTGAGTAAAAATTTACCTAAACAGCAGAGGCCTCCAAAGCAGACACCCAAGCAACTGCAAACTCAATACACCACACAAACAACACATAAACAACAAAATCAGTGTGCAAAGCAGTCACTGCCCTTAAGGCCAAATACAACACCAAACATACTTGTCATAGGTGACACCATAGTCAGACACACTGACGTCCTGCTCACCAGACTGAGTAAGGAGAAGGTCACAGTAAGGTGTCTGTCGGGTGCTAGAATCCACCACATAACGCAAGCACTCAGGTCTCTCAACAGCAGGTACAAGTATGACTCAGTCATTGTCCACGCTGGTGTCAACAACCTGAGACATACCTCCTTGGATTACATGAAAAGAGACATTGAGGAGCTCTCTGATTATGTAGCCCAGGCAGGTATGACCCTGACCTTGAGCAGTATCCTACCTTCACCTAGAATGATGCCACAATACAGTGATAAGATGATCAGCTTTAATAATTGGCTTAAATTCTGGTGTCATTCAAAGGGGATCCAATGTCTGTCTGCTTGGGATGACATGCTGGACAAGCCACGCTGCTTTGCAAGGGACAGCTTGCACCTGTCACCCCTAGGCTTCCGGATATTGGCAAAGGCTCTTGCCACCCCCATAGTGCCTTTTTTAGGCAAGGCTCAAATTCTAAACCTACCACCCTAGAACACAAAAAAGGAAAAAAACTAAGGGTAATGCTGCTCAATGCCAGAAGTCTCAATCTCAAGATGCACGCACTCGAGGCCCTTCTCAGTATGGAGAACATCGATGTCTGTGCTGTGACAGAAACCTGGTTCAAGGCTCCTGAGAGCATCCCAGCACTATCAGGTTTCACCTCATATCATGCGTTCTGGCCCCAAAATCCGGACAACACCAAGAAAGGAGGGGGGGTGTCCATATTCATAAAGGACACTCACACCTCAAGGTTGGTGGCAACGCACGATGCATTGGAGACCATCCAGGTGCAATTAACCATAGGCAAGACTGCTCTGCAATTTGTAGCATGTTACAGGCCACCCTCTCAAACTCAGGAACCTCACATGGCCTTCCTGAAAACATTGGAGGGGATAAATGTATCTCCAAACACCATCCTACTAGGTGACTTCAACTACCCTAATATAGACTGGGAACACTACTCAAGCCCAAACACTCTAGCCCAAAGGTTCCTGGAGTTCATAAACTCAAATGCCATGGAACAACTAGTCACCATCCCCACAAGAGGAGAAAACATACTTGATCTCATCATCACGAACATGGGATCACAATGTTCAACACTGGAAGTATACCCCTCACTGGTGAGATCAGATCATAAACTAATCTCGCTGGAGGTCCTCATCCCGCCCCACCTGAAATAAAAAACGACCACAGTGAAAAACTTCTCAAAAGCCGACTTCGCACTTCTAAAAACTAGTGTGGTCTCCTTTAAGGCCCCTGAGCAAGTGGTAAACATTACCCAAACCGCTGAATCACTTACAAATGCCTTCTACCAGCACCTACAGGACTGCATGGATCAGGCAATCCCAAACAAAACTAAGACTCTTTGTACCAAAGGCAAGTGTCCAGTCTGGTGGACCCCAGCCATAAACAAGCTCTACAACAAAATGAGGAAGCTACTACAAGATAGAGCAAAATCCTTGAAAGGTAAGACACCTTTGATCATTATAAGTAAAAACTAAGAGCTCTCATAAAATCATCCAAGGCAAATTTTGAGAGAAAAATCGCCAAGGACTCAAAAGACAATCATAAGGCCTTCTTTAGCTATGTTAGAAACCTAGGAGGAAACTCCCAGATATGCTCAGAATTAGTTCAAAATGATGTGAAGATTACTGAACCTACACACATTGCCAACATACTGGCTGACAGGTTCAGTGCAAACTTCTCCCTCCCCTCCCCCCCAAAAAGAGAGATATCTATACCAGAGGATTGTAGCCCCCCAAACATCTCCAACGCCCAAGTGAGAACTGCTCTCTCCAAAGCAAAAAACACAGCATCCATGGGACCAGATGGTGTCCCCGGCTGTGTGCTCCATGAACTCAATGAGGAATTAAACCCGCAGCTAGGACAGCTGTTTAATCTTAGCCTCACCTCAGGATACGTACCCAAGGAGTGGCGCACGGCGACTGTGGTCCCACTTCACAAGGGCGGTGCCTCCACCGACCCTGGAAATTACCGTCCCATTAGCTTGACAAGCCTTATCTGCAAAGCCATGGAGAGGATCATAATGGAACTCATAAATAAAGACATAGGGAACTTGCAGACTTTGGATCCAACCCAGTTTGGCTTTGTCAAAGGCAGATCATGCCTTTTAAACTTGGTTGGCTTTTTCGAGACAGTCACCAAGGCCATTGATGAGGGAAAGGCAGTCCATACAGCCTACCTTGACCTGGCAAAGGCCTTCGACACAATACCCCACTCAGGTATTATCGAAAAACTCATCAGCTTGAATGTAAACCCATACATCACAAGATGGGTTGCAAACTGGCTAAGTGACAGAACCCACAGGGTCAGAGTTGCTGGAGCCATGTCAGACTCAAAGCCTGTCACAAGTGGTGTCCCACAGGGCTCAGTCCTGGGTCCACTCTTGTTTGGCATCTACTTTTCTGAAGTACAAGCAAACGCAGGAGGGTTATGGCTGACAAAGTTTGCAGATGACTGCAAACTGGGCCATAGTCGAAAACACATCTGACACAGATATCCTTCAGAAGGGCCTCACAGAAACGGATAACTGGTGCCAGAGCCATGGCCTAAAGTTAAATGCCAAGAAATACATAGTCATACCCTTTGGGAAAAACAAGGTTACCCCTAGCTACCATATAGGTGGCAATCCACTGAGCACAGAAGAAGTCATCAGGAATCTGGGGACCCAGGTTGACAGTAGCCTTTCGTTTGACACTCATGTTGCTAAAGTAGTTAGGAAAACCTTCTACATTGCCCACCTGATCATGAAGGGATTCACATCTAGATCAAGGGAGGTCATCGTCCCCCTGTACTCATCACTCATTAGACCTATGATTGAGTACAATGCCCCATTCGGAATGTATCTGACCCGACACCTGCAGCAGCTGGAAAGGCCCCAAAAGTTCCTCACCAAAAGGATAAAGGGTCTCAAAAATATGTCTTATGCTGCCCGACTGAAAGAACTCCAGCTCTATTCAGTCTCATACCGCTTGCTCAGAGGTGACCTGTGCCTGACATATAAGGCCATGTCAAACCCAGATTTGATGAATATGCTTCACCTCAAAAATCTAGATCCCTCAGAACCACAAGGGCGGGAGACTTAAACCTTGACACGTTTATTAATAGAACATGCTGGAGGGACAGATTCATCACCCAGAGACTCCCTATGCTGTGGAACAAAATCCCAGTACATGTGAGGCAGAGCACCTCGCTGGCCATGTTCAAGAGGAATCTTGACCAATGGATGGGAGATCGCAGATATACCCCAGGGATTACTTCAGTGTCACTGCTTGACAGAGGCACAGCAAAATAATAGGCATAGTTTTATTCAAACTAAAGGGGTGGCGAAAGCCAACTAACTATGGGCTAGGCTTATAAATGTGCTTGGGCAGATAGCCTAGTATGAACCTATGAACCTATGAACCTATATCCTCAGGAACAGATCTGGGAAATACTAAAATGATAGGACATTCTTGCTACACATCCATAGTAACTAAGCTCTCTAAGTCTGTTTTTCTCCAGGTATGTTATTAGTTTTGTTGACTTCCATATCATCTCATTTGTTATCCTCCCTATGTTCTCCCTTGTGATAATTGATATGAAGAAATCATTTAGAACCTCCACCTATTTCACCAAATTCTTTATACTTTTTTCTGTTTTTTTTTCCCCTTTGGTCCTAAAAGAATGCCCACAACACAATTAGTTCAGATTCAAATATGTTGCTAGTACACTTAATATGCCAAACAATAGCCATCATTTATTATTAATCAGACTAATATGATCCTTTCTTCTTCTTCTTCTTTCGGCTTTTCCCGGTTAGGGGTCGCCACAGTGGATCACCTGTCCACTCATGATTGGCAGTGGAGTTTTACGGTGTTGAGTTGCCAGCCCAGAGCACAACCTTCCACAGAAGGCAAACACACACACATTCAATCACACCTAGGGCCAATGTAGAGTGGCCAATCCACCTATAGCATGTTTTGGGGATGTGGGAGGAAACCAGAGCACCCAGAGGAAACCCATGTGACCACAGGGAGGACATTCAGACTCTGCACAGAAGGTATCCCAGCCAAGGATTGAACCATGGAACCTCTTGCTGTGAGCTGACAACGCTAACTACTGCACTACTGTGGCCACCCAATCAGACTAGTATGATCCAATAAGTAAATAATATCTGCTGCCAGTCAACACACAGTCTCCACTTTCATCTTGCTACTTATGTTACATTGTAAGGATAAATATTTACATCAGGTGTCTAAAACTCAAATTATATCTCATCTTACCTGCCTTTCCTTTACTTTAGACTGTAAGGCTGACAGAACAAGGCATGATGACTGTGTGATAAAATAAATGATAGACTGCACATTTGGTAAACGCAAGAGAAATGGTAACTAAGTATTTCTTGGTAATATGTATTGTTTTCTCTTCTTTAGCATCTTTGATGCCATGATCCATAGGAGTTTTAATAAAAAAGGAGGGAGGTGGTAAGGGACATCAAAGCAAAGGTGTTAATATTATCCTACCTCTCCACATATACAGCAATTATATATATCAAGCAGTTTTGAACTACAATTTATGTATAAATAACTGGGCTTCTTTTTTTTTTTTCAAATTTCTTTTTGTATTTTTCAAATACATTTGAATGAATTCCATAGTATTTATACATAACATCTTAAATAACTATATACACTATTTACATTAGCCTGACACTATAACAGATCTTAATGTATACAGTTACTTTATAAGTATGTCCAATCCATTATTAGAGTGTCTGATCAATTATTGTATAGTGTCAGTCAGTGATAAGACTTTTCCCCAAGGGCTGTTGATAAATGGGTTCAGATAACTTCTGAGTTCTTTAATTTTAATTTCCAATAATGCTTTGGTCTTCAGTAGGCTGTAGAAGGCTTCCAAAGTTGGTATTATGTTTGTATTCCATCTTCTTGTTATACACTTCCTTGAAATTGCATGTATAGTCAATACTGAATACATGTTTCACCTATTCAAATGAGGACCTTCATTCACATTTAATAATACAAAAGCGTTAAACAAAATAAACTTAAAAAACTCCAAAACACTTTTAATATATAAAACAAATAAACATGGTTTAGCACTTTCGTCAGTACATTGACATCTTTAGAACCACAAAACAAAGCAAAAAAAAGTTTAAATACTTTTCAAGTAAGTAAACCCCACCCCCAATGATGAAGCAATCAATGTGTATCAGACCAACCTCTAATAAAAGTAACATGCACAACTAAATGCTGGCTAAAAACAGCAGTATAAAAAAGCATTTAATGCACTGGAATGCCAGTAAACAACCATATAAAATTGGTTAAAATTTTTCAGACCATATTGTGCCTTCTTTTAAGTTCACTGGTAAGTGAAAAACTTTCATTGAAGCCTGGGGAATTGGTGTCATTTAACCTTAATTGCCACACCATTTGCCTATGCATCAGTACATTTTTCCAGTCATCACAAAAAGGGCCATTATGTACCTGCTCCAGCACTAGAAACTTAAACTTGTCAAAACCATCACAAACCATAGAGTAGCGTGACAGTGCACTTTTGTTGTCAAGTTTCTATATGCTGTATGTGTGTTGGCAAATTCTACAGTTTAACCCATTAATTGTCTTGCCAAAGTAAAAGGCCTGGCAGGACTGACAGATGGCAAGGTATACTACCCTCTCAGAGAAACAATTAAATTTACCCCCACAAAGCCATTTTTTGGCCACACTCTGCAACCATCCACCATAATTGTCTTCAATAAATCTACACTTTTTGCATCTTCCACATTTTAAAGTGACCGGCCAAGTACCCCCATTCACCTGTGGTTTCCTCTCCAAAAAATCTTTGATGTTGTTTTTTCTTTTGTAAGTAAAATTTGGCATAAACTCTCCAATAGATTTAGTATTTTCATCACAGTTAAACAAAAAACAGTTTTTGTAATATTTTCAATACACTTTACATCAAGAGTGTAATATAAAATCATATTGTTACGAAAATTGGTTGTTTTAACAATATCGTTGTCATTGCACAACCCTTGTTTAATAATAGGGCCATACTTGCCTACCCTTTCAGCTTTAACCTCTTCAAGAATACTTTCCAAAAGATGGTTGGGAAAGCCCCTCTCAAGAAACATATTCCTTACTGTTTCAAATTCCCTCATACACCAGCCATCATTAGATGTAAGCCTAGAGGCTTGTATAAACTGGCTTTTTATGATGGCTCTCTTCTGATGGCTGAGATGACAACTGGAATAAAACAAGAAACAGTTACAATAAGTAGGTTTTCAATACAGGTGAGTCTCCAGTCCTGCATCCTCTGACCACAAAATTTTTATGTCTAAAAAATTAATCTCATGGTAGCCTATATGATGTGCAAATTTTAGAAAATCAGTGCTAATGTCCAAAAGGGCAAAAAATTCTTCTAAGTGTACAATGTCCCCTTGCCAAACCAAAAGCAAATCATCCAAATATCTAAAATATCCCTTGCAAAACTTAAACAAGGGGATGTTAAACAAGGTGGACAGTTCCCATTTTAATAGAACCTCATTGGCAAATACGGGGGCACAAGTGGCCCCCATAACAACACCTGTGACTTGCTTGTAGGATTCACCATCAAATCTGATAAAATTGTTGCTCAAAATCATCTCCATCAACTCACTAATAAGAGTAAAGTCAGTTTCAGAAAGGTTGCTGTAAGATTTAACCACATCAATAAACCAAACCAATCCCTCTTCATGTGGTATACAAGAAAAAAGATTTTTAACATCACAAGTAACAAAAACAAAGTCAGAGTCAAAGCAAACATGTCTAAGTTTGTCCAACAAATCCCAGGAATCATTAAGTATGTGCCTGAAACTGGAACATAAGTTCTTTAACTTGTTGTCAATAAATTTTGCCATGGGTTCTATCATGGATCCTGCTGAGGCCATGATTGGCCTTAATGGAGGGTCCTGTATGTTTGAATGTATTTTTGGAATCCCAAAAAATAGGTGGAATAATGGAATCCTGCACTTTTAAAAATTCAAACAAGTCAGAGTTGAGCTGTTCAAAGAGAAAATACTCCTCCAATCCCACCCTGATGCCCCTGTAAGCTATATTAATCTCATTAAGGGGCACAGGGCAGTATGTTTCTGTATCACATAAAAAGGTTCAACATATGTCCATTGTAGTCCGTGTTGTACAGGATGACAAGACTCCCCCCTCCCCATTGTCCAGTTTCATGCACCTAATTTCCCTGTCATTCACTATTGAATTCAAAATGTGTCTTTCTTCAGTGTTCAAGCTGTAAAACTGGTGATAACATTTACTGGCCAATAGAGCACGAATCTCTTTTTCACATATTTTTTCATAGAGGTGAATGACGGGGTATAAGGGGGGGGTTTGCAAGGCTTTCTCCCTTGCAGTTTGTAATACTCACATCACTAGTACTTTGCCTGTATAATAGTTGCAAATTCATTTTATGGGTAAAAATTTTAAAATCCAACAAGGAATGATCAAATTTTGCCCTGTTAGAAGGTACAAAGTTAAAACCTTTAAGGAATACAAAATGATGCATGTGCTCAATCAATAACTCTGTGAAGTTGTAGATTTTAAAACCAAAAAAAGAAGTTACAGTACCTGGATTATTGCGAAGATCCTGTAGCGGGCACATTTATTAGAAGTTGGACTGATACATATTGATTGCTTCATCGTTAGGAGTGGGGTTTACGCACTTGAAAAGTATTTAAACTGGCTTTTACTTTGTCTTGTGATTCTGAAGATGTCAATGTACTGACGAAAGTGCTAAACCACATTTATTTTTTTTATATATTAAAAGTGTTTTGAAATTTTTTAAGCTTATTTTGTTTTGCCTGATATTGGACTGCCAAGTGTCAGGGTGTCTGTGCTGTTTATTTACTCACTTCTACACTTTCTGGGGATTTTCTTTTTTGATATTATTGTTTGCCTTTTGGAAATTTCCGGTATAGCTTCAGGCAGTTTGCAGGAATTATTTGAGTCTTTTGCTATGTTGGACAACATTGATTGAACACTTGTTATCCAACAGATTACACAGCATATTGTACAACAAATTATGCAAGATTCCAGTTGGGAAGTGTTGAGAAGAGTTACATCCCTGAATGACAACAAGGGAATGACTTTAAATCACAGTGAAGATGAACAAGCAGGTACACGTTTTGGTAAACCTTCTGACTTTTCTATCTCAGCGAATGTTAGCAGCTGGTTGGATTATACTACTAGTTTACAAGGAACAAACAGGACACTTACTTCTAATATAACCACCTTACATTGAGGGAACAAATTAAAGTCTTACAAAAGTTGCTGTATAAATACAAGTCTTTACAACGTGATAATGCTTTTTTGGAAGAGAGTGTTAAAAGGGCCATGTTCCAAAAGGATTATGATTTTGGCAATATCCACAAGGTGTTACTGCTAACAGTGTATTCAAGTTTGAGTTGTTGGAACTTTTTGACAGAATGGTTTGGATCTTACCTGTTTATTAATTAAAGACAACACCAGGAAATCAACTATTATGAGAGAGTACATGCATCAACTAGTTACGTTAATTACTACGGACTTGCTGTTTGAAGTACATAAATCTGAGTTTCAACAAATATTTACCAAGGTGGACCACCAGATTTCAAAAGCTAGAGCCAGGAAAGATAAAAAACTGGCAGGTGGTGACCAGGATTACCAGCAAAAGAGGGTTTACCCCTCACCACTGACACAACAGGAAGGCCTACTTTTACAAGATACCCGTGTTCATGTCGACAGCATCAATGAACCTGACACAAATGACCACACCATCCAGGCAACCCCTTTAAAGGGGACACCACCACGGAAGTCAGAGAAGCTTGCAAACAAATGGAACAACAATGGACCCAAAGGGAATTACCACCACAACCAATGGGGATAGAACAAATTCAGGAATCAAGGGTGGCGGTACCAACAAGGGAACTGGAGATGGTAATAATGTGCCCACTACAGGATCTTTGCAATAATTCAGGTACTGTAACTTCTTTTTTTGGTTTTAAAATCTACAACTTCACATAGTTATTGATTGACCCCATACATCATTTTGTATCCCTTAAAGGTTTTAACTTTGTCCCTTCCAACAGGGCAAAAATTGATCATTGCCTATTGGATTTAAATTTTTTTACCCGTAAAATTAATTTGCAACTATTATATGAGCAAAGTACTAGTTATGTGAGTATTAGAAACTGAAAGAGGAAAAGCCTTGAAACCTCCCTTACAATCTGTCATGCACCTCCATGAAAACAATCTGTGAAAAAGAGATATGTGCTCTGTTAGTCAGTAAATGTAATCACCAGTTTTACAACTTGAACACTGCAGAAAGCCACATTTTGAATTCAATAGTGAATGACAGGGAAATTAGGTGAATGAAACCAGACAAAGGATGGGGGGGGGGGTCTTGTCATCATGTACAACATGGACTACAATGGATGTATATTGAACTTTTTATGTGATACAGAAACATACTGTCCTGTGTCCCTTAATGAAATTAATATAGCTTACAGGGACATCAGTGTGGCATTGGAGGAGTATTTTCACTTTGAACAGCTCAACTCTGACTTGTTTGAATTATAAAAAGTGCAGGATACCATTATTCCACCTATTTTTGGGATTACAAAAATACATTCAAACATACAGGACCCTCCATTAAGGCCAATCGTGGCCTCAGCCGTATCCATGATAGAACCCATGGCAAAATTTATTGACAACAGGTTAAAGAACTTATTTTCTGGGTTCAGGCACATACTTAAAGATTCCTGGGATCTGTTGGACAAACTTAGAGATGTTTGCTTTGACTCAGACATTGTGCTTGTTACTTGTGATGTTAAAAATCATTTTTCTTGTATACCACATGCAGAGGTCTTGGTTTGGTTTGTTGATGTGGTTAAGTCTTACAGCAACCTTTTTGAAACTGACTTTACCCTTATTAGTGAGTTTATGGAGATTATTTTGAACAACAATTTTATCAGATTTGATGGCAAATACTACAAGCAAGTCACACGTGTTGTTATGGGGGCTGCTTGTGCCCCAGTATTTGCAATGGGGTTCTGTTAAAATTGGAACTATCTATCTTGTTTAACATCCCTTTGTTTAAGTTCTGCAAGGGATATTTTATATATTTGGATGATTTACTGTTGGTTTGGCAAGGGGACATTGTACAGTTAGTAGAATTTTTTAACCTGCTGGACACTAGCACTGATTTTCTGAAATTTACCCATCATATAGGCTACCATGATATTAATATTTTAGATATAAAAATATTGTGGTCACAGGATGCAGGACTGGAGACTCACCTGTATTGAAAACCTACTTATTGTAACTCTTTATTCCAGTTGTCATCTCAGCCTTCAGAAGAGAGGCATCATAAAAAGCCAGTTTATACGAGCCTCTAGGCTTACATCTAAGGATGGCACGTGTATGACAGAATTTGAAACTATAAGGAACATGTTTCTTGAGAGGGGTTTTCCCAGACATCTTTTGGAAAGTATTGTTGAAGGGGTTAAAGCTGATAGGGAAGGCAAGTATGACCCTATTATTTAGCAAGGGTTGTGCAATGACAACAATATTGTTAAAACAACCAATTTTAGTAACAAACTGATTTTGTATTACACTCTTGATGTAAAGAATATTGAAAATATTATTACAAAAAACATTTTTTTGTTTAACTGTGACAAAAATACTAGATCTATTGGAGAGTCTATGCTCAGTTTTGCATACAAAAGAAAAAAACTCAAAAGATTTGTTGGAGAGGAAACCACAGGTGAATGGGGGTACTTGGCTGGTCACTCTAAAATATGGAAGATGCAAACAGTGTAGATTTATTGAAGACAATTTATGGTGGATGGTTGCAGAGTGTGGCCATAAAATGGCATTGTTGGGGTAAATTTAATTGTTTCTCTGAGATGGTGGTGTACCTTGCCATCTGTCAGTCCTGCCTGCCTTTTACGTTGGCAAGATGATTAATGGGTTAACCGTAGAATTTGTCAACTCACATACTGCATACAGAAACTTGACAACAAAATTGCACTGGCACACCACTCTATGGTTTGTGATGTTTTTGACAATTTTAAGTTTCTAGTGCTGGAGCAGGTACATAATGGTCCTTTTTGTGGTGACTGGAAAAAATTACTGGTGCATAGACAAATGGTGTGGCAATTAAGGTTAAATGCCACCAATTCCCCAGGCTTAAATGAAAGTGTTTCCATTACCAATGAACTTAAAAGAAGGCACAATATAGTCAGATTTTTTAACAAATTTGTATATATTTTTTTACTGGCATTTCAGTGCTTTCAATGTTTTTTTTACTGCAGTTCTTAGCCGGCATTTAGTTGTGCATGTTACTTTTATTAGAGGTTGATCTGATACACATTGATTGCTTCATCATTGGGGTGGGGTTTACTTACTTGAGAAGTATTTAAACTGGCTTTTACTTTGTTTTGTCATTCTGAAGATGTCAATGTACTGATGAAAGGGCTATGCCACATTTATTTGTTTTATATATTAAAAGTGTTTTGGAGTTTTTTAAGTTTATTTTGTTTTGCCTGTTATTGGACTGCTAAGTGCCAGGATGTTTGTGCTGTTTATGTACTGACTTCTACCCTTTCCGGGGATTTTCTTTTTTGATAATACAACAGCTTTAGTTAAATAAAATGATTCATTAAATAAACCTTGTAGAAAGTTATTAATACCATTCCAAAATGGCTTAATTTTAACACAATCAAAGAAAATGTGGTTCCAATCAGCATTGTGCACTTGCTCACATCTCCAACATATTCCTTTTATAGACAAACTAATTTTCCTGATTCTGTCTGTTGTTAAGAATGCTCTGTGCAAGCATTTCCAATTAAAGACTTTCCAGTATTGTGTAAAGGATGTATATTTTATCAGTAATAAGATATTTGTTTTAATATATTCAATTAAATGTATTGAGTGTCCCTTTGTTATATATTTCCAATATGAGGTTTTGGGTGTTGTTTTATAGTTTATCAATATTTTGTAAAATTTTGAAATACTGTTTCCCATGTCAAAGTCATGTACAATTTCATATATGTATTTCGTAAATTTGGGTATTTCTTTAAATGAAGAATTGTTAATTATTCTACTTAAATCTTGCGAATATGACAGAATACTCCATAAAGGTTGCAGTCCTGTTGTGAAATTTTGTATATTGTTTTTATTTCATGCATATCTAAAACTTTTAATTCTTTGATACATTGGAGCCAACAAACAAACAAATCCTTTCTTTTCCCAGGAATTAATTATGTCTTTATATATTTTATGTGGAGCATTTTTGTGACTATAAATGGTGTTAAAAGATCAAACCAGACTTTTAAATCTATATTTGCATTAATAAGTTTCCTAAATGAGTCAATGTAATAATTAATCATATGAGTTTTAGTTTGTTTAATTATGCTATGTCACATACTAATACATAATATGTGCCATGGCAAATTGTTTCTGTTGTTTGAATTTTTTTTTTTTTGGTAAATCAAATTCATTTATTGACATTGCAGTTAGTAATTCTTTCCAATTTGCAGAGTAATTTGGAATTATCCAGTCTGAGATTGTTTTTAGATATTGATGCTTTTATATATGTTTCTATATCAGGAAAGTTTAGTCCTCCCTGTTTCCATGGTCTGATATGATGTATTAAAGCTATTCTGTTTCTTTTGGGAAACCATAAAAATGTTATTAGGCATGAATTTACTTGGTAGTTGTATTGCCAAGGCTATATATAAGATTTTGGGCAGTAAAACCATTTTTATTAACTGTAGTCTATCTTCAAATGTTAATATTATTTTGTTCCATTTTTCCACAGAGATTTTAGTTGTATTGATGTTATTATTGTAGTTTTTGTAGACTAATTCATTATTATCGTCGCATAACTCAATTCCTAGATATTTTAAGGTAGATTCTTGCTTCCCTATGATGTGATCCCCCTTAGTCTGCAGTTCTTTTTTTTTTATTTAAAAATAAAATTTTGATTTTGATTTATTGAAATGGAGTCCTGAAGTCATGTGAAATTTGTCAATTAATATATCTAATTCTTCTAATGTCTCTTTTGTATTAGATAATTTTAGTATGTCATCAGCAAATAGCATTACTTTAGAATTGTATTGTTCATAAACATCTATTCCTTTGATTTGTATATTGTTACAAATTGAATCTGCCAATATTTCAATAGCCAGACAAAATAGAATTGGTGACATGGGACATCATTGTTTAGTGCCTTTTATTATATGTATAGATTCAGAGGCAAAAGGACCAAACTTGATATACGCTAAATTTTATATATATATATATATATATATATATATATATATATATATATATAGGAAATTCAAATAGCATTAGGGTTTTGAATAAATAGCCCCAATTAAGGGAATCAAAGGCTTTCTCTATATCTAAGCCAGTTATGAGTGTTTCTTTATTTTCTTTATTAACATAATCTATAAGAGAAATTATCCTTTCAATATTGTCATGTGTGTGTCTATGATATATAAATCCAGTTTGATCATTATTTATTGTTTTGGATAGTGGTATTTTCATTCTGTTAGTTAATATTGCCATACATATCTTATAGTTATTATTTAATAATGATATAAGTCTATATGAGGTACAGTGGTTTGGGGATTTATTTTTCTTTAGGATTGATGTGATTAAGGAGTATCTCCAAAAGGGTGGTATTAAAGCTTGTGACTGAATTTCTAATAGAGCTTTATGGAAGAGGGATATTATCCTTGAAGTAAAAAGTTTATATATTTCCATAATTATGCCATTTATAATGGAGTTTATTATTTTTACCCTCTTTTATTGTATCTGTAATTTCTTTGTAGGGTATCGGTGCTTGCAGATCTAGTTTTTATTTTTCTGGTATTTTTTATATTAGAACATTTATCATCTAGATTTAATTGATCAATATGTATATTTTCTTTTTGGAAATGTTCTATATATTTCTATAGGCATCAAGAATGTCATCTATATCTGAGACATTTTCCCTTTCTTTTCATGGAAGATACCTTTAATGTTATTAGCTTTTGATTGTATTTTGATTCTTGTGGATAAATTATGTAGATATTTGGGACAAGTGTCCAATGTATTAAATTTTAGTTTTTCTAAAGCCAGACTAGTTTTATGTGTTAGAATTTTGCTTTATTTATTGTTTTATACTTCTACTTTCTTTTTCATCTCAAAATGATTTTGTTTTTTTTTTTCAGCTTTTACTGACAAACATTTGGATTGTAAATCTTATAATTCAAAATCCTATTCTATGATTTTGTTTAATACCAAGTTAGGGTTTAAACATATATTTAAGCTTTTAATGAGTCCCATATCATTATTTTATTTATCTTTGTGGTATAATTAATATCTAAAAGAACTGTAATTCAGATAATAACCAGGGTTTGAACTCTTTAATTTTAGTTATATATGCTGGAATTCTGGACTTAAAGATTGATGGTTTCTACCCATTTTTAAGTTTTAGTATCAATGAATTGTGGTCTGAAAAAGGGCAGGGAGTGATTGAGCAATTAATGATTTTAGAGTGTAAGTCATGGGCAGCAAATGTTTTATATATTCTAGTATGGGTACCTAATCTGTGATATTGATGGGAAAACAACAATTCATCTTCTTTAAATTTGAAAGAATCTACAAGATGAAATGATTCTACCCAATTGTTTAAAGCTTTTGATACAACAGATGTCCACAGTGGTCTTTTATTTGTTGTTTCAGAAACATGAAATATACAGTTAAAATCTCCTCCTGATATTAAGTTGCCTTTATAATTATTGGAAATGAAATCAGAGTGTTTAACAGTTCCTTTTCCAATGCCTGGGAACCAGTACAGATTGGCTGGGGCCATATTCTGTTATTATATTTAACTATTACTACTGCCATAAGGCCTTCTTTATATTCATACTTATAAATGTTTTCTGGGTTAATCACATTTGTTTTCCATAAAATTGTTACCACATTTGTCTTTGTCTTATAAGTGGGTTGCACCAATATCATATATTCCTTAGGATTCCATTTGTAATTGTCATTTGTTTTAAAATTAGTTTCTTGAAGGAAGGCAATTTGTGCTTTGCTCAGTTTTAAATATGTCAGTAGATTTTGTCTCTTGCTAGGATTGTTTAAGCTATTGGTATTTAAAGATAATAAAGTTAAATCCATCTTACGTTATTTAGACTATGAATTTTTTGTTTTATTGTGACTATTAAACATTTTCCTCTGATAACTATAAAGTATATGTTTGAACTTTTAAAGGAAATTATCAGTTTTATACTTTGACTGTTTACCAATAAAGTAATGTTTTGGTCAGGCATACTAAAAATGTTTTTGTGAAATAACAAATTTAAATTAACAAATGTTAACAAAACTAAGATCTGCACTAGCCATAGAATGAAAATCATTCCTAATCTAATGGATAAACATAAGTCCGTTAGATTATCACTCATACTTTCAAATCCAGAACATCTGAGCTCCATAAATTGAATTGTCATATGGAGAATATTTGTAATAGGAATAAGCAATATTTATATTATTTTGAATAGCTATAGTACTATTGTAGATTAGACAGAATTCTAATACAATATACATGTCCACTTATTGTATAAGCAATTACTAGTTACATGAAAGATAGATGAAAAGCAATTCAATCATAGTAAAGTGGGGTGTATCCTATAAAACCTCAGTAAAAGATTATAGCACACAGTTATTTAACATTTTCACCCTTATTGATGAAGTCTTTCAAAACGTATTACTTAATATAAATAGATGGTAATAATATTTATACCTAATGTTTATAATACAATGTATTTTACTGGATATATCAGAAATTATATTTCATTGTTTGCTAGCTTTTAAATAATCACATTGTTTGTTGCTAACTTACTTAAAGCATCAAGTTTGTTTTATGTGAACATTGATGAAAGTTAGTACATTTTAATTATCAGTGCATCTCTCTTCCCCCATTTCCTACACACATGGATTTTCATATCTGTCATTTCTTAGTATAAAATGAGTGAAATTATACGTTAAAAACAACAAATTTACTTATTGTAATTAGTGATTACAAATTCCCTTTCCATATTCATAAATTGCCATTTTATGGCATATACTGAAAGTTTTAAATTTAAATGGTAGCATTCTATTTTGTATAATCAGCAAAGGTTAAACTGAGTGATTATTGTAAATTTAATACTATTTGTTCAGAATGTGATTGTTACATTCTGTAACATTCCTAGTTCAGGCTTCTATTGTTTCCTTTGAACAACTTTGTCTGTTTGATGTCATGTATAAAACATTAGTTACCTTGGTAACAGCTTAAGTATTATGTATGTTCAAGATGGGTTACAAAACCAGAATTCAAGTTAAAGGAATTTATGACTTGTTATGTACATTTACTTATATGAGAAAATCATCATGTTTCCCCTTGCTGTTCAGTATAGTGTATGTCATTTATGACAAGTTAAAGCAGTAGTGTTGTTATACACAAGCCCATGTTATTAAACTGAGTGTCTATTGTCATAACTGGGCTTCTTAAATGCTGCTAATGTACAATCACACAGGATCCACAAGGCTTCTTCATAAAAGGTGTCACAGTTGCATAAAACACAATTTCTAACTCATGATTGTGGCATAGTAACTAAAAAACATCTTTGAAATTCCACACAATGAAGGGGAGTTCCACTTGAGAGGAAGAGAAATGCTGTGTGTAGCAGTTTGATGTGATGGTAACTGCAAATATATTATCCTGAGCTGTTTGTCTACAAACCCCCAGTGAACAACATGTATGCCAATGAGAAGTGATGTACAAGTGTAAGCAGGAAGCCACACTTGCGAGCCTATTAAACAACAGTTATGAAACAGCAAATGGGACAAAATGAATGGCATCATGTGAAACTAGATTTCTTGTTTCTTTGGTTCAGCAGTCAACCTTACAATTTACTGGTTTTGTGGGGCCAATTGAGAGCAGTGAATTTTGAGAGCTCCATAAACTAGTATAATAATATAGGAACATGTTATTATTTTCAAGTTTAAAATATCAGAAATCTATAGATAAACTACTAAACTACATAAATATCAATTTTGGTGAAGATATACAAAAATGTTCCTGTCAAGTAACTTGGAGATATATTGAGTCACTGAATATGAACAACTTAAGGAATTCCCATCCAGATGTTGTTTTGAAAAAAGAACTGCAATTGATGACATCTACCTTACAGGAACTATCTTTGAAGATGGATGGCTTTAAAAATGACATAGAAAACCTCAAATTAAATTCTCAAAAACAGACTGATGCACATAAGGAACTATTACAGCAACACCATACAAAAATAACAAATATAGCGACTTCTCTAAATGACATTGAAGAGAGACTCAAAGAGGAAAAATTCCAAAAAAACTTCTGCTTAAACAGAATACATGGCTGCTTAACAAACTAGATGCCTTAGAAAACAGGGAAAGGAGGAACAGCATAAGGATCTTTGGTCTGCCTGAAAACAATGAAGGTAAAGACATTATTTAATTCTTAACAACCTGGATTCCTGACTTTTTAGACTTGAAAGAGGAACTTTCATTTGGAATTGAAAGGGTGCATAGAGCACTGAGCAAACCTGCTTTAATTCAAGAAATACTCCACATAGATCCATAGTTATAAAATTTATTTCATTTCTGGACAAGGAACTAATATTAAAATCTGCTTGTAGAAACTCACCCTTAAAATACAATCAAAGCCTGATAAGGTTTGACAATGATTATCCTACCAGAATACTAGAACAAAGGAAAAAAGTCTGGCCAATAATAAAACTGTTGAAACAAAACAACATGAAAGCACAGCTGGTCTTTTCAGCCAAGATAAAAATGTTTTTTTCCAATGAGATGAGAACCGGTTAATGACTTATAAGAAGCTACTATATTCATCAAAAACAACAACATAGTGTCTATCCCAGAAGAAATGGAATGGATGGCCCCTACTCATAAAAGAATAAAAGAAACAAATCCTTGGACTGATGCTAGAAAGAAGAAACAAAAAACATATTCCAAGATAGCTGTTCCAAAAAAATAACTTTTACAACTACATCTCTCAAAGTATCAGCTGATATGGTACATCACTTTTCATCTGTTTTTATTAAAAAGAGGGTTTCTTAAACAACTTAAAAACAATAATGATTTATTCAGAATGTTCAAAGAGTCCAATAATTCTTAACAAACAAAAGTAGGTCAAGATGGGTTATTATTTACATTATAGATAAGCCAAACAAAGCAACATATAATACAAACATAGATGTTTTTATTCCCCTACTTGAACACAATGAATATTTATCTTGATCATTTCTCATTAATTTTACTTATAATAATTTAAGTAATTAACTAATTCAACAAGGTACCATTTATCAGAGTTCAGACTCAAATGTAACACATTAACATAATGTATAATAGCAGTAACAGTAGAGTGTTTTAAAAAACAACTTCTTCAGTAATACTGGCCATATTGTTTAATGAGTGTTTTATACACCATTTGAAATCTGTCAGCTGCATTAACCAATCATATAGTGCTTAAAGTGTATGAATACAAAAAATTTTTAAAACTTGAAAACCATAAGGTTAAAATACAGAAATATGAGCTAAAACACTTTAATAATTAATTAAAAAACTAGATAACTTGAATACTATCTTTCACAGAAAATGTTTAAATAAATAAAATTGAATGATGAGGCCATCTAGTGGCTTAAATTGATAATGCATCTAAAAATGAATAGCATTTTCCTTGGTAAAAAATTTTTATGTTAAAAAACATTTTAAAATTCCATTGTCTATAATAATGAAATATAAAAATACAATGTGATAAAATGGAATTAGAGTTTTGCAGCCCTCAGTTTTAATACTGGGGCTATAGATAACATGTCATTGAGCCCTAAATTCCGATTTGCATCAAGAAGGAGTTGCCAATACAATTCTTTGTATTCAATAAGTGTTTCCCACATACCACCTCTGGGGTTAGTGGGGACAACCTCCAAAATGAAGAACTGATAGCCAGGGGTCTCACATTTTGCTGAATGCTTACTAAGTGCATTTTTTTCGTTCTTCACCCTAACATCATATAAGTGCTCATATATTCTCTGCCTGAGCCTTCTCTCACTCTTTCCCACATAGAAGGAAGAGCATTTCTTACAAATAGCTATATAAATGATTCCTATAGTGTCACAGTTGGCAAAGGTGTTTAAATGCAAAGTCATGTTTCTCGCTTTTAAATACAGTGTGTAAATTAAATGTGTACAATAATTACATTTTCCACATTTATATAATCCTTTCTTTGGTCTGTTACTGTTGTAAATAGAATTAGTTTTCTGGCCAGCCTCCAAAATATTTTTAATACTTTTACCTTTACGGTAAATATGGGTTGGATCATTGTCAAATATATATTCTAAATCTGAAAATTTGGAAAAGCTGTTCCATTCCCTAGAGAAAATGTTTCTTAAAAATGCTGATTGTTGTCCAAAGGTAGTAATAAGTCTTGACTTATTCTCTACCTTCTTCTGTTCTTGCTGTTGAGGTGAGATCAAGTCCTCATCTTTGCCCAAGATGGGGGCAAATGAATCAACTCTTTTATTATTTACTTCCTCAATCACTTTGTTGAAAAATTCTATAGGATACCCTCTCTTGGTAAATAAATTCCTTAAAAAGTTACTTTCTTCAAAGAAAACTTCATTATCCGAAGTCATCCTACTCAGCCTCACCAGTTGCCCTTTCGGTGGGATGGCAACTGGTGTAGTATCCTTTCTGTGAATGCGTGATGTAAAGGATCCTTCTTTCTTGCTGATACAGACATCTAAGTATCTCAATTCTTGATGGTCAAAATGGCTGGTAAATTTTAAAAAACTAGAGGTGTTGTTTAAATAACCAATTGTTCCTTGCTCCCTTTCCAGAAAAAGCATAGATCATCCAGAAGCCTTGTGTATAAAACACATTCATTCAAAAGTGGGGAATTTAGAAGATATTTTTCTTCCCAATATGCCATAATAATGTTGGCATAGGCTTGCAATGCCTTTTCTTGTTTAAAATATTCTCCTTGGAAGTAGATAAAATTATTTTTAATACTACTTCCATCAAAATCTGTGTGGGTCAACCTTTTGCTTGCAACTAACTTTTCCTCAAACCAATGTAACCCTGTGTCATGAGGAATACAGCCAAATAAGTCAATAACATCCATTGTGCCAAAAGCCACGTTGTCAGTGTATAAGGAAGGCTTAATTTTCCTCAGGAAATCCCATGAGTCTTTCAGAATATTATCACAGCCTTGTAATATGTTTTTAACTTTGTGATCCGGGCTGTTATTGAGCCCTCAGCTGACACAATTGGTCTGAGCGGTGGATCTTTTGTGCACTTTGGGGATCCCAAAGATGTTTTGGTTTCTCAACCACCAAGTATTTTGATCAATAGATCCTTCCATTAACATGTCATGTAATAATACCTGAATTTTTCTGTAGGCAATATTGACCTCATTGATGGAAACCCTGGTATATTTTGCTGAATCATTTAACAGCTCAAGCATTTTTCCTTCATATTGAATTGTCTCCATTACAACAACACCCCCACCCTTGTCTGGTTTCATAACCCTCAGGTCACGGTTATTACTGATAGTTCTTAAAGTGTTCTTTTCATCTTGTGTTAAATTAGAATGAAAATGTTTTGTTGTTAAATGAGTTCTGATTTCATTTTCCATTTTTAACTCGAAGTTTCTGAGCTGAGGGTGTGTGGGGGGGTTGAATGTATTGATTGACATCACAATCTAGGTTTCTACCTTTGAAAAACAACTCTAAATTATTTTTCCGAATGAATAACTTTATGTCTATCAGTAGTATAAATATATCCATTTTTTGAGTGGGAATAAAAGTGAATCCCTTTGAAAATAGGTCAAACCAGGATTTGTCTATTCTAACTTTGGAATAGTTGAAAATGTTGAAACTGTCATAAGTAAAAGTACACATATGTTTGGTAATACCATCAACTAATTCCAGGTCTGTTGCCTCGTCTGAAATTGCCTTCCCCCCCTCCCCCTGTAGTTTTTTGAATTATAAAAGACTTTTCCCTGATTCATTAGTCTCTCTGATCTTTGTAGGGGTGGGTACTCCTCAGATTCTAAATTTTGTTCTTGTTCTTCATCATGTTCAAATTCCCCCCAATCACAATCATGTGTTTCTTGCCTACCCCAATTACCATACCCATTCCTAAATGTAGTTTTTGGTTTTGGGTAGTGTGTGTTGGTTCTGTACTCTTCTTGGTCCCTTTTGATTTTGCCTATCTTTCTGTTTTGTACCTCTTTACACTTTGCATCAACATTTTTGAACACACTCTGATATTTCACTCTGTTAGCTTCAACTGTATACAATAAGTCATTTAAAATGGCTTTGTTAATACTTTCAATGTCATATTGTAACTTTTCCATTAGTCTCTCATTGAAAATGGAGGTTAATTCATTACAAAATTCTGACCCCTCCATAACATTATTAGGGTACTTGCAGACCCTAAAGCCTTTAGGAACAATATTAAGAGAAATACAGTGCTTAAGGTAATCATTATCAATGTCCAAAGTCTTATATTTGATAAGAAAAAATTCCAGGTCATTTAATAATGTGAAAAACGTAGCACTGTGTTTAGTAGAGCCATGCTCCGAACTAAAAATGCTATCATGGAGACTAACACCTTCTTCAGTTAAAGTATGATTTAGAAATGTCATGTATATCCTGGTTAAATAATAGTAGCAAGCTGTTAGTACAAATGGCATCATTATTCTGTCTAAATATAGTTAATATCAATTATGGCAGGTATCACAGCTACGAGTGCTGTTTGATCAGTCCTGATATGGTGTGCATGGATGCAGCTGTGGCTGGCAGTTAGTACAAATGTCATTATTACTCTGTCTAAACATAGTTAATATTAATTATGGCAGGTATCATAGCCTCGAGTGCTGTTTGATCAATCCTGATATGGTGTGCATGGATGCAGCCGTGTCTGGCAGCTAGTAGCTAGTACAAGTGTCATTATTATTCTGTCTAAACATAGTTAATATCAATTATGGCAGGTATCATAGTTTTGAGTAATGTTTGATTAAGCCTAAAGTGGAGCGTGTGGAAGCAGCTGTGTCTGGCCGCTGTTGTATGTTGCCGTTTTTGTCTCCAGGAAGCTGTGGGTTGCAGTTTGTGATCGTGGTTTACTCATGCTTGTGTATTAAGAAGAGACATTTGGTGTTTTAGTCTGGATATAGGGGAAGTGGTTGGATAAAACTGGGATTTGGGATATTTTGGAAGAGAATAGTTTGTTTATACATCTGCTGAGTGAGAAATGGTAAGGCTGGAAGAATGTGTTATCTCTTGTTGTGGCGGCTTGTTGGGAGTTTTTTTTTTTTTTTTATCTGTTTGCTCTCTGCTCTTTTCCTGCCTTCTGCTTCACTGAAAGGGAGGGAATTTAGGCTTGAAGTTGCAGTGAAGTGAAGCTTTGCTTCAGGTGCATTGTGAGTCTCTGGTATGCAGAACACAGACACACTAACAGAAACAGATGCTCCCAGGTTGCGATGGTAACAGAAACAGAGTGACAATGCTTAAAGGCACTGAGGAGCCTCTGAGATGATTTTTGGCAATGAAGTTTCTGGTTTAAAAAATATATATAATAAAAGAGTTGTTTAAACCACACGTACACATATTGATGGCCTCTCAACACTTTGTTTAGCTCATTAAGTTGATTCTTGATAAAAAAAAATAAGCACAATTTTATATTTAAAATGTATTTTGGTACAAACACATTAAAGACTTACATAGGAGTGGAAGTCTGAGTTATTGTGAAAGACTAAGAGCACTTGGTCTTCTGCAGTACACTTTGCAGTGGTCTGGGAGGTGACCTTGCTTGGACATGTTGGGCATATCGGGATAGTTGATTCTAGTGGTGCTTCGGGTTGCCGGAAAGTGCTAGAGAGTCATCAGATTTCCTTCATGGAAATATTTGTGGTAATGAAAGGTGTGTTGAGTGGTTCACTGGCAGAGTGGCCACTGCATGGAACAGGCTGGTAAAATGGAACAGGACAAGTATTGGTTTGGATATTTTAAAAAACAGCCTGGAAACTCACCACATGAGCTAGTGAATGATATTCTGGCAAAACTGGTTGGGAATTGTTGCCCGTGCTTGAAGTACTGATATGTGTGTATGTAAGACTGGAAATATACTTATAACAAATAAGAAACTAGAATGGTCTCATAATTTAAAGACTATGGACTGTATAAACATGCTTGGAAGGAGCTAATAATAAGAATAAGCATTACAGCTTGTGGTCTCTCCAATTACTAAGCAACAGCCAAAAAAAAAACACACACACACACACAATAGTTATGTAATGTACGATTTTAGTAAATCTAGACATAAAATATATATCGTCGTATAAGATGAAGCAGTCTGTTGAATTTAGATATTAAAGACAGGTTTTAATAACATGGGTTTGTGTATAAAAACACTACTGTCTTACCTTGTCATAAATGACATACACTACATTGAACATCAAGGGGAAGCATGATGATTTTCTTATATAAGTAAATGGGGTCTACTTTAATTAAATGAAAGCGGAATCCATTGAATACGAATCCGTCGACACATAAACAGCGAAACGCAATAACATCGAACATGCAAAACCGCAAAATTTAAACATCGAAACCTCAATAGTTGGCCAACCCCATCACCCGTAACATACTACCTACGCAAACACAACAACAAAAAACACATAAATACACTAACTAAAACCCTACTACTAACCCTAAATTAAAGCACCAAAACCCCACTTATAACCCTACACTAAACCCCACATACACAACTATCTATGCACTATCCTTAACCCCTCCCTAACCCTAAGGTCCGTAACTACCGCACACTTACCCTACAGAACTATACCCACACAAAGTAAATATTCCACACACATACATTTAACAAAACCCTACACTAAATCTTACATACATTACCTATCTATGCACTTACCTAAACCCGCACACAAACCCTAAGGTCCATAACTATCGCACACTTACCTTATGGAGCTATACCACAGACAGGCCAACTATGACAATTCAACATTTACGATTTCGCTATTTAGTGCGTTCGACATTTCTGCGTTTTGCTGTTTACATGTGAATGTATTCGTATTTGACGGATTCCGCTTTCGTTTAATTAAAGTAGACCCAAGTAAATGTGCATAACAAGTCATGTAATTGCTTTAACTTGAATTGTAGTTTTTGTAACCCATCTTGACAATATATAATACTTAAGCAGTTATCAAGGTAACTAATGCTTTATACATAACATCAAACTGACAAAGTTGTTCAAGACAAATAATAGAAGCATGAACATGAAATGCCACAGAATGTAACAATCATATTCTGAACAAATAGTATTAAATTGACAATAGACAGTTTAATAACATGGGCTTGTGTATAATAACACTACTGTTTTAACTTGTCATAAATAATATACACTATATTGAACATCAAGGGGAAACATGATGATTTTCTCATATAAGTAAATGTGCATAACAAGTCATATAATTGCTTTAACTTGAACTGTCGTTTTGTAACCCATCTTGACCATACATAATACTTAAGCTATTACCAAGGTAACTAATGTTTTATACATGACATCAAACAGACAAAGTTGTTCAAGGGAAACAAGGGAAGCTTGAACTAGGAATGTCACAGAATTTAGCAATCACATTCTGAACAAATAGTATTAAATTGACAATAAACACTCAGTTTAACCTTTGCTGATTTTTTTAGAGTTTCTGTGATTTAAAAAGTGTGTTTCAGCTCCATATCGTACTTACTTTACTGCCTGCACTTTAACAAAATTGTTTTTGTGTTTAAATTACCTGGTTAACTGTTGTAGGCTACACACTCAAGTGTGATAGCCATTTATGTGCATTTAAAGTGTTTTTTTGATTGTATCTGCTTTATTTTCTGAAAAGAAAAACAAACAAAAAAATAAATAAATATACTTGTTTTCCCACCTTTCTAAGCTACTATAGTCCAGCTTTCAGATTAGTGCTGAATTCAGGGCTGTGTTAGAAGTTTTTTGTGTTTGCCCATACCTTACTTGGATAGAAGGAATTTTCTCTGCTCACCTGTGAGAGAGGGGAGCTTTGAGCAGCCTATCTGTCCCTGGTGGAGTGGTTTCAGCCCAGAAATTAGTAGTTTATTGGACATCTTGGGCTAATTTCAATTTCTTTCATTTCCCTGCTATAAAAACTACATTTGTGTGGTTTTGCATGCCGGGCAGCACTGGCTGGCTAGGGTATAACTATTCTCGGCTCCACAAATTCTCCTCTTCAATTTTTCCCTTAGAACTAGACAAACTTTCAAATTAAGCATTCAAACCATTCACTTCTCAGCCAGGCACTTGCTCAAAACTCATAGCAAGCACTGATAAACCTTAGCACTAGATCCCCTCTATACTGTAGAGAAGGACAAGGCTCTCTATTCGACCTTACCAGCCAATCAGGAAAACAGATCACTGTACCTATCCAGGCATGTCCAAAGGACAGTTGCAGGTGTATTCTCTGGTCCAACTGGTGAATCTGGGCATTTTGAGGCAATTTTACAACTGCTTCATGAACACAGACAACCCTCTCCTCCTACCACCAAACACTAATACATGCGAGATATGCAATTATACAGCCAAACTGGAGGCTAAGCTCTCTCAACCCAAGACTGGACCAGACAGACAAGAGAAGAAGGGAATTACTTGCATCACACCAACAGTCTCACAAAGACCTATGAAACCAGCAACTGCAAAAAACACACATAAATACAAGAAAACATACTCGGAGGCTCTAAATAAAAATCTGCAAAAGCAACAGAGACCTCCAAAGCAGACATCCAAGCATCTTCCACCCCCCAACACAAACCATGCAACACATACTTCACAAAACCAGTGTGCCACGCAATCACAGCCCTTATGGCAAAATAACATACCCAACACACTAGTAATAGGTGACTCTATAGTCAGGCAGACTGACGTCCCACTCACTAGGCTGAACAAGGAGAAGGTTACTGTTAGCTGCTTGTCTGGTGCCAGGATCTGCCACATAACACAAGCACTCAGGTCACTCCAGAACAAGTACAAATATGACTCTGTCATTGTCCATGTTGGTGTGAATGACCTGAGCCGTACCCGCCTGGACTACATGAAAAGAGACATGGAAGGGCTCTCTGATCATGTAGCCCAGGCCGGTATGACCCTGACCCTGAGTAGCATCCTGCCCTCACCAAGAATGATACCACGGTATAAAGAAAAAAATATCAATTTCAACAATTGGCTAAGCTTCTGGTGTCATTCAAAGGGGATCCAGTGTCTGTCAGCCTGGGATGACATGCTCAACAAGCCACGCTGCTTTGCTAGAGATGGTTTGCACCTGTCACCCTTAGGCTTTCGAATATGGGCCAAGGCTCTTGCCACCCCCATAGTGCCTTTTTAGGCAAGGCTCAAAAGACAGACCCACCACCATAAATAGCACAAGTAACAAAAAACTGAGGGTAATGCTACTCAGTGCCAGAAGTCTAAATCTCAAAGTGCATGCACTCAAGGTACTCCTCTGTATGGAAAAAACTGATATATGTGCAATAACAGAAACCTGGTTTAATGCTCCAAAGAACACTCCAGCACTATCAGGCTACAGCTCATACCATACATTTTGGCCACAAAGCCTGGACCGAAATACAAAAGGTGGGGGCGTATCCATATTCATCAAGGATACCCACACCTCCAGGTTAGTGGCACAGCACGATGCTTCAGAGATCATCCACATGCAACTAACAAAGGGTAGAACTGCAATTCAAATTGTAGCTTGCTACAGATTACATACCATGTCCCATGACCCCCATTCCGCATTTCTGGAAACACTGGGAAACATAAAGGTCCTACCAAACACCATGATATTGGGTGATTTCAATTACCCAAACATTAAGTGGCAGAACTACTCAAGTACTAATTCCCTTGCCCAACATTTCCTAGAATTTATAAACTCAAACGCCCTGAATCAACTGGTCGACACCCCCACTAGAGGTGATAACATATTGGACCTGGTCATCACTAACATGTGCGACCAGTGTTCCACACCGGTGGTTAACCCCTCGCTGGTTAGATCTGACCATAAACTAATCACTCTGAATATCCACATTCCACCCCCACCCCCGGTCAAAGAAACCACTGTGAAAAACTTTTCATAAGCAAACTTCACGTTACTTAAGACCGAGGTGGAAAGTTTCAAATCCCCCATGCTAAAGGATAATGCTGCCCAAGCTGCAAAATCCTTTAATAATGCACTCTACAGGCACCTACAAGAATCATGGATCATGCTATCCCAAACAAAACCATGACTCACTCCTCCAAGAAAAGGAAACTAGTCTGGTGGACCCTTGCAATAAACAAGCTATACAATAGAGGAGGAAACTAGTTCAGAAAAGAGTAAAACCCAAGAAGGGAAGACATCCCTGATCAGTATCAGCAAGAAACTATGATCCCTCATAAAATCATCCAAGGCTAGCTTTGAAAGAAAAATTGCCAAGGACTCCAAAGATAACCACAAGGCATTCTTTAGCTATGTCAAGAATCTAAGTGGCAATTCTCAAATCTGCTCAGAGTTAGTGCAGAATGGCACAAAATACACTGAACCGACTGATATTGCCAACATCCTGTCAGACAGGTTCAGCACAAACTTCACCCCACTCTCACCCCCAAAAGAGCCCATAACCATACCAGAAGAATGTAGTGCCCCTGAAATTACAGACACTCAGGTTAAAACAGCCCTTTCCAAAGCCAAAAGCACAGCATCAATGGGACCGGGTGGTGTCCCAGGCTGCGTCCTACATGAGCTCAAAGATGAACTAACCCCTCACCTAAACACACTGTTCAAACTCAGCCCCTCCACAGGCTACATGCCCATAGACTGGTGCACAACAACGGTTATTCTGGTCCACAAAGGTAGAGCCACAACAGACCCTGGGAAATATCGCCCTATAAGCCTGACTAGCTTGGTCTGCAAGGCTATGGAGTGCATTATCATGGATCTCATTAACAGAGACATTGGGAACCTCCACACACTGGACCCTACCCAGTTCGGCTTTGTTAAGGGCAGATCATGCCTCCTAAACCTGGTGGAATTCTTTGAGACAGTTACCAAGGCTATAGTCGAGGGAAAGCTGGTCCAGACAGCCTACCTAGACCTCACATAGGACTTCGACACCATTCCCCATTCTGGTGTTATAGACAAGCTCACCAGCCTGAACATAAACCCTTACGTCATGTGATGGGTTGCCAACTGGCTCAAGGACAGAACCCACATGGTAAGAGTTGCAGGAGCTAGGTCTGACTCTAAACTGGTTACAAGTGGCAGTCCAAATGAAACGAGAATAGTTGAGTGAAAAATCTTTATAGTAACAACAAAGTTTCAGGTTAAAAAACCCTTTCTCAATGTATGACAACAGATATAGTTAAAAACGCCCATATAAATACAAAAAGGAAATCATGTGACCTGCAGCCATGGTCATATGATTAACAATAATCTCACAAATGTAACTAATAATCAAAATACATCTAAAATACATATCATAAAAATGTCAATTCCTGATTACATTATGTACACAATAATAAAATAATATAGATCACTTCAATCTAATTTGCTGTATTCTTGTTAAGATAGGCTTTAGTGATACTGTTGCATTTAGACCAGGAGGTGTGTCAGCCGAGAGTCTCACTATCCACTCATATTCTCTAAGGTCTAGGAGATTTGACAAATCTCCTCCCCTAATAGTTGCTGAAACACTATCAATCACCCTAAATTTAAAACAGTGCTTACTATCATGAGTTAAAATATGCTTAAATAATGCATTATTCTGATTACAAAGTCTGATATTAGACTTATGCTCTGTAATTCTCTCTTTAAGTTTTCGTGTGGTTTTACCCACATAAAACGATGGGCAAATCCCACACATTGCCAGATAGACCACATGACTAGTAGTGCAAGTAGCATAACAATGGAAAGTATATATTTTTCTTGACACGGGATGTGTGAAAGTATCAGACTTGATCAGTCCTTTACTCTCATTCTTAAGTATGTCCCCACAACAGCTACAATTGTGGCAAGCATATGTGCCATATTTGGTTGTCACTTGTAAATCAAGTTTTACACTATTAAAATCTTTATATCCAAGTATACTTTTTAATGTTCGCATATTTCTATAAGTAAAATGAGGTCTATCGCCTACTATCAACTTAACGTCCTCTTGTGCTAACAACACCTTCCAATACTTAATTATTATATTCCTAATTGCATGTGTCATGGAATTAAACGTAGTAATGAACCTTAAGCTAGATTCATTATTTAGGGATCCTAATGGACCTTGTCCCCCATTAGATGTCTTAAGGAAAATAGGATCATATAATTCTTCCCTATGAGCTATTACATGTTCCCGAGTACTTGAAAGTAAGTCCATAGAATATCCACTTTTTTTAAAATCATCAAAGGTTTCATCTATCTGCTTCAAAAATATCTCATTCACAGTATTTAGTCTGCTGACCCTAGCCATTTGAGCTTTAACTATTCCCCTAAATACATGAGGTGCATGCATACTAGTTGCATGTAGATATCTACCTGCTGCTACCTCCTTCTTAAATATAGTTGTATTAATAGTATTATTATATTTAGTAACTGTGATGTCCAGAAAATTTATAGATGTATCCGAAACCTCTATTTTAAACTTCAAAAAATTAGTAGTATCATTTAAAAATGAGATATAATCCCTGAGGTCAGGTAAAGTTCCATTCCAAAGAAGGAAACAATCATCTACAAACCTCTGGTAAAAGATAATATTATCATTCAAAAATTTTTCACCATCACTCACATAATCCTTCTCCCATTGATAAAGAACGATATTGGCGTATGTATTCGCCACTGGTGTACCCATTGCTACCCCTGTTTGTTGTAGATAGAAATTATTATCAAAGAGAAAAATGTTATTTCCCAATACTAATTCCAATAGCATACAAATATTCTCAGTGTGTCTGGTTGTGAACTTAGAATCTTGTGTTAAGAAGGCTCTTATGGAATCTATACCATAGTCGTTCGGAATGACTGTGAATAATGAATTAATATCCATAACCACCATGTATATATTGTTAATATTAACATCTTTTTCCTTCATTCTTAAATAACATTGCATTAATTTAACGAGAAAATCAACTGTATCTTTAAGTACTGTCTTACATCCAATCAATAAGGGCTGTAACTGCTTCTGCAAGTATAGAGAAATCGGTTCAGTTATCCAGCCCTTACCAGATACAATTGGTCTCATTGGTGGATTGTCCCTAGATTTGTGTATCTTAGGGATGCCATATAGTTGTGGTATAACAGGCATGATACTGTAAAAAAATGAAATAGATCTAACGTAATGTCATTTAACAATTGAAGCTCATAAATGCACATATTTACATAACTAATACGTTTTTTAACTTCCATAGCTGATCTGTTTGAATGCTAATTTGTCCCCAATTAATAACATCACCGATTGCATATACACACATTTATCCATAATGACTATAGAGCCTCCTTTATCCGCTTGCTTAATAATGATGTTAGGATTATTCTTTAGTTCATTCATAGCTGCATATTCAGAATGCGTAATATTAAAAGACACATTAGTTCTCTTACATGCATAAGTCTGCCTAATGTCAGACTCACATAAGTTGTTAAATGCTATTAGAACAGGTGGGTAGCATGGCATAAATATACTACGTCTCTTACATAGGTTAGCATCATAGTTATCATTTTTAAAGATTAATTTTAGCGCTATTGATCTAATGAAAAGATTCAAGTCCGTTAAAACTTTAACCATGTCCTCTACACGGGTGGGTATAAAACCCAATCCCTTACTCAGTACATTAATATGTTCCTTAGTTAGAGAAAAGGTTGACAAATTTGTGATACCTGCCATCATCTCCTGGCTAGATTGTACTGTTTTGGCGGACTGTCATTTTTCCGTTTCGCCTTCATTATCAAGTTAGTATCTCTAAATTTCGTTCTCCCCCTCGAAGTAGATCTGGCTACTGGATTCTTATCTTTATCCTGTACGCGTTCTGCTTGATTTAATTGAAATGGTTTAGTGAAATAATTTATTAAAGTTTTTTGTGAAGCTTGCAGCGAAGGATTCATCTCTCCTTCATTACTATTCATGGCATGAGTGCCTGAAGCAGTTTGTTCCGATGTTTGCGCTTTATCAATCGCCATTAATGACGTATTACATATTGAGCCCTCTTCCAATCCTGATATCACGTTCTGTTCTTCACTCAGCGGTGGATTTAAAGGTGCATTTACCAATTCTGGGAATGCATCTAGCGTGTCTAGAGCTGGACTAATAGATATTTGTTTTGTAGAATGTACTTTATTTTTATTCACTCTGCTAATAGATCTAGTTCTACGATCTATAGCATTATGATTTATCTCGTTTTTAGGCCAAGAAAAAATGTTCCCTGCTTGATAATCAGATATATCACGCAATAATTTCCTTTTTTTCACCACCTCCAGGTGGTCATCAAGCGAACTTAATCTATCCATCATGGATTGGTATAATGATTGCATGTTGGTGAAGCATGGCATTGATAATAGTTCATCTTCTTTTGAAATAATATCTTTTTTCAATTCTTCTTCGATTTTAGTGAAGAACTTATTCATTAATAACATGTAGTCTTTACTCAATTTTAAATTTAAACACTGCCATTGTTTAAGTAACTCGGGATATGTATTCCCGTAAGAAGGCATTTTTGTAATTCTTAGTCCACAGGGAGCTATGCCTTGTTCTATGTAGGCATCAAAACTAAAGCACTGCCATTGCAGACGCTTAAAGGCTCCAACCTTTCTCTCCAGTATTTGTATATGACGCTCAAAATCCATTGTGTTTGTGGTTAAAGTAGGTTCCTTTTCTATAGTTAATGTAACGTTAGTCACTAGCTGCAAAAGTGGATTTGTTTCTTTTTCAAAAAGAAGCTTCAGTCGATTTTGAAAATCCATTGTTGGCTGCAACAGGCTGAGACAAAACTCAACTTCAGTGCATATAAAAGTCCACAGGCAAAGCAAAGCACTGATATAAACCAAGATAAATCCAAATGAAACGAGAATAGTTGAGTGAAAAATCTTTATAGTAACAACAAAGCTTTCAGGTTAAAAAACCCTTTCTCAATGTATGACAACAGATATAGATAAACACGCCCATATAAATACAAGAAGGAAATCATGTGACCTGCAGCCATGGTCAGATGATTGACAATAATCTCACAAATGTAACTAATAATCAAAATACATCTAAAATACATATCATAAAAATGTCAATTCCTGATTACATTATGTACACAATAATAAAATAAAATAATATAGATCACTTCAATCTAATTTGCTGTATTCTTGTTAAAATAGGCTTTAGTGATACTGTTGCATTTAGACCAGGAGGTGTGTCAGCCGAGAGTCTCACTATCCACTCATATTCTCTAAGGTCTAGGAGATTTGACAAATCTCCTCCCCTAATAGTTGCTGAAACACTATCAATCACCCTAAATTTAAAACAGTGCTTACTATCATGAGTTAAAATATGCTTAAATAATGCATTATTCTCATTACAAAGTCTGATATTAGACTTATGCTCTGTAATTCTCTCTTTAAGTTTTCGTGTGGTTTTACCCAGTTGATACAGTTGATTTTCTCATTAAATTAAGGCAATGTTATTTAAGAATGAAGGAAAAAGATGTTAATATTAACAATATATACATGGTGGTTATGGATATTAATTCATTATTCACAGTCATTCCGAACGACTATGGTATAGATTCCATAAGAGCCTTCTTAACACAAGATTCTAAGTTCACAACCAGACACACTGAGAATATTTGTATGCTATTGGAATTAGTATTGGGAAATAACATTTTTCTCTTTGATAATAATTTCTATCTACAACAAACAGGGGTAGCAATGGGTACACCGGTGGCGAATACATACGCCAATATCGTTCTTTACCAATGGGAGAAGGATTATGTGAGTGATGGTGAAAAATTTTTGAATGATAATATTATCTTTTACCAGAGGTTTGTAGATGATTGTTTCCTTCTTTGGAATGGAACTTTACCTGACCTCAGGGATTATATCTCATTTTTAAATGATACTACTAATTTTTTGAAGTTTAAAATAGAGGTTTCGGATACATCTATAAATTTTCTGGACATCACAGTTACTAAATATAATAATACTATTAATACAACTATATTTAAGAAGGAGGTAGCAGCAGGTAGATATCTACATGCAACTAGTATGCATGCACCTCATGTATTTAGGGGAATAGTTAAAGCTCAAATGGCTAGGGTCAGCAGACTAAATACTGTGAATGAGATATTTTTGAAGCAGATAGATGAAACCTTTGATGATTTTAAAAAAAGTGGATATTCTATGGACTTACTTTCAAGTACTCGGGAACATGTAATAGCTCATAGGGAAGAATTATATGATCCTATTTTCCTTAAGACATCTAATGGGGGACAAGGTCCATTAGGATCCCTAAATAATGAATCTAGCTTAAGGTTCATTACTACGTTTAATTCCATGACACATGCAATTAGGAATATAATAATTAAGTATTGGAAGGTGTTGTTAGCACAAGAGGACGTTAAGTTGATAGTAGGCGATAGACCTCATTTTACTTATAGAAATATGCGAACATTAAAAAATATACTTGGATATAAAGATTTTAATAGTGTAAAACTTGATTTACAAGTGACAACCAAATATGGCACATATGCTTACCACAATTGTAGCTGCTGTGGGGACATACTTAAGAATGAGAGTAAAGGACTGATCAAGTCTGATACTTTCACACATCCCGTGTCAAGAAAAATATATACTTTCCATTGTTATGCTACTTGCACTACTAGTCATGTGGTCTATCTGGCAACGTGTGGGATTTGCCCATCATTTTATGTGGGTAAAACCATACGAAAACTTAAAGAGAGAATTACAGAGCATAAGTCTAATATCAGACTTTGTAATGAGAATAATGCATTATTTAAGCATATTTTAACTCATGATATTAAGCACTGTTTTAAATTTAGGGTGATTGATAGTGTTTCAGTAACTATTAGGGGAGGAGATTTGTCAAATCTCCTAGACCTTAGAGAATATGAGTGGATAGTGAGTCTCTCGGCTGACACGCCTCCTGGTCTAAATGCAACAGTATCACTAAAGCCTATCTTAACAAGAATACAGCAAATTAGATTGAAGTGATCTATATTATTTTATTATTGTGTACATAATGTAATCAGGAATTGACATTTTTATGATATGTATTTTAGATGTATTTTGATTATTAGTTACATTTGTGAGATTATTGTCAATCATCTGACCATGGCTGCAGGTCACATGATTTCCTTTTTGTATGTATATGGGCGTTTTTAACTATATCTGTTGTCATACATTGAGAAAGAGTTTTTTAACCTGAAAGCTTTGTTGTTACTATAAAGATTTTTCACTCAACTATTCTTGTTTCATTTGGATTTATCTTGGTTTATATCAGTGCTTTGCTTTATAAGTGGCAGTCCCCAGGGCTCAGTCCTAGGACCCCTCCTGTTTGGCATATACTTCTCAGATCTACAGGCAAGCACAGGAGGACTATGGCTGACCAAGTTCGTAGATGACTGCAAACTAGGGGCTATAACTCACTCTCTGGCTGACACAGACATCCTCAAAAAGGGTCTCACTGAGACAGATACCTGGTGTCAAAACCATGGCCTCAAGCTAAATGCCAAAAAGTGCATAGTCATCCCCTTTGGAAAAAACAAAGTACCCACACACTACCACATAGGTGGTAGCCCCCTAAATATGGAAGACGTAATAAGGGATGTGGGGATCCAAGTAGATAGTAATTTCTCCTTTGATAATCACATTGCCAAAGTGGTTAGAAAATTCTTCTATGTGGCCCACCTAATCACAAAAGGGTTTGCATCCAGATTTAAAAGAGGTCGAGCCCCTCTAAGCATCACTCATCAGACCCATCATAGAGTACAACGCCCCATTTGGGATGTACACTACAAGACACCTGCAACAGCTGGAAAGACCACAGAAGTACCTCGCCTAGAGGATCACTGGCCTCAAACAGATGCCCTATGCAGCTCAACTGAAGAAACTCCAGCTGTGGTTGGTTGCATACCGCCTCCTCAGAGGTGATCTCTGCCTGACATATAAGGCCATGTCAAACCAAGAATTGATGGACATGCTCCACCTAAAGAAAACCATATCCCCTCAGGCCACACACTTTAGGGATTCAAACATCACCACAACAATAAATATGACATGCTGGAGGGATAGATTCCTGTCCCAGAGACTTCCCATGCTCTGGAACAAGATTCCAATCTACATTAGGCAGAGCTCCTCACCGACACTCTTCAAGAGAAACCCTGACAAGTAGATGGGAAACAGAAAGTTTACCCTGGGGATCACATCAGTGGCTCTGCTGGACAGAGGCACAGGGAACTAATCTAAGGGGGCGGCGAAAGCCAACACATTCCGGCAAGGCTTATAAATGTCTTTGGGCAGATAGCCTAGTACCTACCTATGAACCTATGAACCTATGATTATACAAAAGAGAATGTTGCCATTTAAATTTAAAAACTTTCATTATATGCGATAAAATGGCAATTTATAAATATGGAAAGGGTATTTGTAATCATTAATCACAATAAGTGATTTTTTTTGTTTTTAACCTATAATTTCATTCATTTTATAATAAGAACTGACAGATATGAAAATCCTTATGTGTAGGATATGGGGGGAAGAGGGTGCACTGATATTTAAAAAGCACTAACTTTCATTAATGTACACATAAAATAAACTTGATGCTTTATGTAAGTTAGCAACAAAGTGATTACTTAAATGCTGGCAAACAATGAAATATAACTTCTGATATATCCAGTAAAATAAATTGTATTATAAACATTAGGTATAAATATTATTGCCATCTATTTATATTAAGTAATACATTTTGAAAGACTTCGGGCAGGATTCACGAAGCCTCCGTGTAAGAGTTACTAGGCTTACACAGAGGCTGCAGTTAAACGGTGTGACGTCAGCATGTCATGCATATGCATGAGGGCATGCTGAATCACACCTAAGGCTAACACGGTCCATGTAAGACAGTAGGGGGAGTGTCCGTAGGGCGAGCCCTGCAAACGGACATGCCCCCAGAAGAGTAAAAGTCCCAAAAGTAAACCCCCATGACAGAGTCTGTGTAAATGTGAATAAACACAACACAACACATGCCCCCACAGACTATGAACATAAAATGTATAAATGAAAATCTTATATTTTTTTTTATAAGTTGTAAAGATGTTTGCCCGTGAGTGCGCTCGTTTGCGTGGGCAATCCCGGCGCTTAGCCACAGTTAGCAGTCAGTGGAAAAGCATATAAGAACTAAATATGCAAAGTACACCAAGAAGCGATAGCGTAGTGGTAGAGACATTGCCTGAAGAGGAGGCAGTCATGGTTTGAACCCCCACAACATCAATTTTTTATTTTTAGTGAAATAAGCATGAAACAAGTCCCTGACATATATGTACATATATAAAATTATATTTTATGTAAAATGTAATGAAATGGGCCATGTATTTTGAAGAAATGTGAGATAAAAAAAAAATGTGAGCTGTGCCTATAGCTGAGCTACAGTCTAACAAGTTGAGGATATCTGCTTGTAGGTGAGCAGTGTTTTAACAGGTGTAAAATGAGTGCCCGTAGGTGAGCAGTGTTTTAACAGGTGTAAAATGAGTGCCCGTGGGTGAGCAGTGTTTAACAGGTGTAAAATGAGTGCCCGTTTTAACACGCTGAAACTGTGTGCCCATAGCTGAGCTAAGCATAATATGTGTGCTGACAGCCAAACGACGCGTAAACCAGCGTGATCCATTTGCGTGGAGCTGCGCACCGCGCCAACAAGCTAACTGGCGAGCAACGTTGAGCAAGCTGTATCAAAACTGCCTTTACACAGACACACCTCCTAGCCTGTGTAGACAGTAATAAAATATAAAAAGCAATGGCCAGGTTCGAACCCAGGATACCATGCACCATAGTCAAAGTACTGAACCACTAAGCCATGACAGTTGCACTTAGAAATGCAGTAACAGCATATATATAGGAATGAATAGAAAGAGGAGCATGACAAAGCAGGTTTTGTGAAGCTGATACAATTTCAAAATGGCTAATCACAGATAAGTGCGGGAAAAATGGCATATATAAGCCCCATAGGCAGGAAAACACAGCATAACCAATTGTGGAACCGACTTGCAGTCAGGATGTCAGGTGTAGGAGAGGGTAGTTGCTTCCGAGCACAGAGGTGGGGTATTGAGGAGTCCAAATGTATGGTTTGGCTCCTCGTCCATGATCATGAGGCTCAACTCATGCAGGGCCAGGTCCTGTGGGGAGCATATAGGGCTGAGGCATGGGACCGGTTGGCACATGATCTCACCAGTGCCACAGGAATACCAAGGACTGGTGAACAGGTCCGTCACCACCATGCGGACCTGAAGAGATGGAAGCAGGACCAACTGAACCGTTGGATCCAGGAGGCCCGGCAAATGCCCAACGCCCCACTACTGAGTAAGTTACATGTAATTATTTATGTATGAAATTAACCTAGCTGATATTATGGAGATGTGTATTCCAATATTACTTCATTTACATTACAGCTGCAGGTGTCCGTTTCATGAACCGTCGAACCTATGCCGATAGGCTGGAGCGGTTGCGCCACCAGGCAGGTCAGTAATTCTCTCCCTGTAACTGTAAAAAAATATATAAGTATGACAGTTAGCAAAAGAGTGCAGTGTAGTCACTAATAATAAAATGTGCAAGTAACAGTGTAAAAGAGTTTGCAAGTATTGCTTGATTACAAAAGTGTGATGCAGCCTGTAATCCAAACATAAAAATGAAACAAGTCTGAAATAAAGATGTCCCACCTGTAATATAATAGTACATAACCTGCAGCAGGCTGAAAAGTACATATGCAGAAGCTGAGTAAAACACATGTGTGAAATATATCCCTGTTGAAATTCTGAAACATGACATAAGTGAGACTGTTGGAAAGGATTGTTATAACTAAAGGTAAAACATGTCAATAAAGCCGAGAATTAAGTACCATCCTGAATTGTAAAAATAAAACAAGTGAGAGAGTGTGAGAAAGAGGTATGAATCCACCAATAAAGTAGTAATAACTCCTGAATAAAGTATACTGCAGTCAGTACAGAATGAAATGAATGTGACAGGCAGAACCAAACAGCAACATGTGTTGAAAAAAGTACTGAAGCTGGAATGTGTGTCCCAAAATCTGGATATGTTGCTCTCACTTTGCAATATGCAGATAGTATGGTTGTCTGAAATACCAAACATCCACAGTTGTCTATAGCCATATAAAGCAAATGTAGCAGGATGATGTAGCTGAACAGAGCCAGATATGAATGTGTATGAATAAATATGAAATGTATACTGATGTAGCAGTAACATTCCTATCACCAATATGCATAAGTTTACACATAGGAAACTGTAGTCAGACCTGTAGTGTGTATATATCTGCAGCTAGTAGAAATGTAGAGCATATGTATAGGTATTTGAAGTTGTTAATTAAATATTTCTTCACCCTACCCTATAACCACAAATAATCCATTCCACGTGAAATGGGTATGTGCATTCACAATTAACACCCCTGGACATTTGTCCTGTTGGTTCATACATATTTGCATGTACGTTGATGCATGTGCCCTGTTCATACATCCAAACCTGATGGCCTGTTGCCATCAATAAACCCTGCATGTTGTTGGATTGTGTATTGCTGTTCAAATTGTGCATGTATTATGCTTGCTGTTCAATGGCTTGAATTTATGGGTGTTTGGTTAATGGGAATACTAATGCATGCTGTTACAACTAATTGTGAATGGTATTGTCCGTTACTAACCCAAACTGTCATAACATAATGCAAAACATAGGACGACAGGGAAGGCGGGTTCCAGCGGACCCACCTCTCCCAACTCAGCTGGCGAGTGCACCTGGCAGTAGTGTCCAGGCCGGACCCTCCTCCGGTGGCCATGTGCCACCTGCAGGTGGAAGTGCTTCAGGGGATGGGGCTCGTCCCCCCTCGGCAAGCGTGGCCGGAGGAGAACATCCACTCACCCTCCATCGTGTCTGGACTGTGGTGCGTAGGGAGATCCGGCACGCTGTGCGTGGGACCCTACGGCAGCTTGAGGCATGGGTGGCACAACTCACGGGCGTGCCTGCTGCCCAGCCTACACAGCCCCCAGCACAGCCCTGTCCTGAGCAGTGAAGGCACAGTGGCAACTGCCCATGGGTGGGGATCTCAGTTCCACTGTTGCCATCTGTGGGCTCATGGGCTCGAGATATCCAAACATCCGTCCCCGTCAATTGTGTAACCCCCCCACATGTGTCATACACCACCCCTGCATGCATCTTGTTCATCTTGCCTGTTAACCTCCACTACCTACCACCCCAGCTATACCGACTTCCTGTACCTGACATACCACTCACACCTGAAAAAAAAAAAAAAGGGCACTCTGTACCCACAAAAAAATTACGCCCCATACATATCTGCCCATTTTGCACACATGTCTGCTGGACATGTAAACTGGCAATTACAATTGGCTGTACAACAAATATTATTGTTGTCCTCACACCTCTCTCAGGGGTGGAAGGTTTCAAATGTCACACCAAATTACAAACATATGCACAGCTGTTGCTGACAAAGAAATGGGCAGCTATGGGCCTTTCCTGCATCCCTCCTGCAAAGCCCAAGCTTGTTTTCCTACTGTCCTACCCTCTTTGTGCCCCCTTTTTCACCACTGTCCTATCTCCCCATTTTCTTTTCTTTAAAAGAAAATAGCGTGGGTGTGAGCGACAGTAAGCACTTTTAAGCAGTAGTAAGCGGGTGTGCGCGAAGCTAAGCGGCAGTGTGCATGCGTGATCTCCGTGCAAACCAGCGCTAACCCGCTTACAACTGCTTAAAAGTGCCTTAGTCACTCTGAATGACAAGGCCTGTAGTTTACTCAGCAGCAAAATAACATACCTCCCTCAGTCTCGAACCCAGGACCTTGGAAACCCTAGTCTGGATGACTTACCACTAAGCCATGAGTGCTATACAAGAACATTGTGCTGAAAGAAATATATCATAAAATAGTAGGAATTAATGTAAAGGGAATATAGCAAGTGTAGTACACAAAGCATGTCATGTATATTTACTGTCAAATCTTGTGGATTTGTAAAATAGTACTGTGAGCTGAGAAACAGTCATGCTAGTTGGTAGCTACTAGGTAATAATGTCACAGTAGCATCTGGCAAGCCACACACATACTCAGAGCAGGATAAACACTGCCATAGTTGAATAGTTAAGAGATCAGACATAACAACTGTGACTGAGTTACAGGGATGTCCCTGATGTGAAAACAAATGTCAACTGTGCCCCACTGACACCCTGTCAAATGTACTAACAGTAGGCAGAAAGGTGTAACTACACATGCAATGGTAACTATGACTGACTGAAGGTATGCACCACCTGCACGGCACAAATGGTGTACTAATACATATGCTTGAAATAACCCACAGTCACAACTGCAGAGTATCAGAATATGTCATTGGAGTAACCCACTGCTATGTACCATTCCATGAGGCTGATAAAAGATGCACCGGAGAGTATCTGAGGCCTGCTCAGCAGCATGATCAAACCCCCCTGTAAGTGTCAAGGCCCACTCCATGGCCAGACCATACTGCATGCAGTAACACTCTACCACAACAAACACATAGGGAATTGCTGGCCAAACAGATTTAGCAAGCATTACAAGCTGTGAATGTAAATGGAAAATAGGAAAGCCATAGCAACACATTACAGGAAAGACACCTAGCAGGCATACAATGCGTGAATGTAAAGGCCAAATATTGAAGCCATAGCAACAGATTGCAAGAGCCACTGCTATATACCAGTTACACCACAATCCGCACAGAAAAGCACACACACCCATATACACAGTATTACTAGTCGTAGGTTTCAGTTTACATACACATGGAGAACAGGACACTGGAGGAAGGAATACTCAGCTTACAGAACAACATGCATTGTAGTGTCTACAACACAGCCTGAAATATGAGAGACATACCAACCCTTACACTCACAGAACAGTGTCCACAGCAAACCAGCATGGTCCCCACCCTGATAATCTGAAAGGGCAACCCCTACCTAACAGACCTTTTTATAGCACAGTCCTGTAATCACAGTGAGAACTGCAATCACTATACAACAGGCTGCATGCAATTAGTAAATGCTGGCTAACAATTGGTGCAGAGGCCATCACATGGACATGTGTAGATACCTACAAAAGCATCCTGTACTCCCAGTCCACACATGCAATACTGTCATTGCACCCGCTGGAGGTGGAGAGAGAGAGAGAGAGAAAAAAAAGAAAGAAAGAAAGAAAGAAAGAAAGAAAGAAAGAAAGAAAGAAAGAAAGAAAGAAAGAAAGAAAGAAAGAAAAAAAAAACCTGAAACAAAAAGCAAAGAGGCTGACAGCAGGCCAAGCAACTGCAAGCCTACACAAACAGCTGCAACAAACACAGGTAATGTAAAGTACTACTATAATACTCTACATACTGTGAACCCTCCAGATGTGTTATTGGTCTGTATCTAAGTATATGAAGATGTGCAAAGGGACGGGGACATACTGAGACTGTCTCTGAAGGCTCCACATGCATATGTATGTGACGGTAACTATGTGCACATAGCAATGTAGGTTGTAGTGCAATGTACAAGTAGGTTGTACAGTAATGGGTGTTCAGCAGTACGTTACTGTGTGTATACATATGTGGAACTAAAAAGGAGTATATATATATATATATATATATATATATATATATATATATATATGTATATAAATAACGTGTATACGTATGTATATCGAGATATGTATGTATATATATATATATATATATATATATATATATATATATATATATATATATATATATATATATATATAATATGCATATGTGTATACATAGATAGAGAGGGATGTAGAAATACATAGACATATATAGTTTCACAGTGTCATAGTTTAGTACTAGGCTATCTGCAGACAGTGTATAGAATAGATTTAGAAACTTGCGCCTCTGTATAGTAGTGACACAGTGAAGACCCCCCTACATAATAGCATTAGTTTACTGTGCCTCTGTCTAGTAGTGACACAGAGAAGACCCCTGCTGTAAACCTATGATCTCCCATCCACATATCAAGAATGCACATGAAGAGTGTCAGTGAGGGTCTCTGCCTAACATGAACTGGGATCCTGTTCCACAGTATGGGAAGCCTCTTAGTGATGGATCTGTCCCTACAGTATGTCCTATTCATATGTGTGCTGAGGTTTAAATCCATAGCTGTCATGCTTCTGATGGATTTGGATTGTATGAGGTGGAACATGTCCATCACTACCAGAATGGACATGGCCTACTACATCAGGCACAGATCACCCCTACGTAGGCAGTATGCTATGGAATAGAGCATGAGTTACGTTAGTCTGGCAGCATATGACAGTTGTTGCAGACCCTTGATCCTCCTGGTGATGTACTCATGGGGTCCCCCTAGCTGTTGCAAATGCCAGGTGAGGTACATACCAAATGGGGCATAGTACACAGTCATGGGCCTGATAAGGGAGGAGTATAGGGGTGCAATGACCCCTTTTGATGTGGATGCGAATCCCTTCATGATAAGGTGGGCAAGGTAGGAAGTCCATCCAACCACTTTGGCCATGTGGGTGTCAGATGAGAGGTCAGCATTGCACAGTGTCATCAGGTCTCTGATTACTTTTTCTGTACTCAGTGGGTTATTGTCTATGTGATAATATGTAGGTACCTTGTCCATCCAAAAGGGTATGAGTATATATTACGTGGCATGCAGTGTCAGGCCATGACTCCAGCACCAGTTGTTGGTGCCCATGAGGCCTGTCAGTAGGATGTATGTGTCAGCAGGTGTATTGCCTATGGCACCTAGTATGCAGTCATCTTTGAACATTGTCAGCCACTACCCTCCCATGTCTGCTTCCACATCTGAGAATGATATGCTGAACATGAGCAGTCCCAGGACAGAGCCCTGTGGGACACCACATGTGACTGGCTCTGAGTCTGACATGGCACCAGTGAGGTTGACTATAGGGTTTCTATCCATTAGCCGGTTTGCAACCCATCATGTGACATATGGATTTACATTTCAGCTGTTGATTATGTCTATGATGGCAGAGTGCGGTATTGTGTCGAATGCCGTAGGCAAGTCCACGTAGGCTGTATGGACCGCTGTGCCCTCAGCAATGGCTCTAGTGACTGATTTGAAAAGGTCAACCAGGTTCATAAGGCAGGATCTGCCCTCTACAAAGCCAAACCGGGTGGGATCAAGTGTCTAAGTCCCCAATGTCTCTGTGTATGGGTACCATAATGATCCTTTCCATAGTGTTGCAGACCAGGCTGGTTAAGCTTATGGGGTGGTAGTTACCAGGGTCTGTAGAGGTGCCTCCTGTGTGGAGTGGGACTACTGTTGCTATATGCCAGTGTCCAGGTACATATGCTGTAGTAAGGCTACGGCTGAATAGCATATAATGTGCATGTGTAGCTCCTCTTGCAGTTCACGTAGCATGCAACCTGCAATACCATTGGGTCCCATTGATGCTGTGTTTACAGCTCCACTGAGGGTGGTTCCCAGCTGGACATCTGAGATGACAGGGAGGTTACAGTCAGCTGGGATAAGTAATTCCACATGTCTGGGTGAGGGAGGGGAGAAACCTGCACTGAACCTGTCTGCCAGACTGTTGGCATTATCTGTGTGTTCAGTGTAGTGTATGTCACTGTGAACTAACTGTGAACACAACTGAGGGTTCCCACCCAGGTGTGTAACATAGCAGAGGAAGGCCTTGTGGTTATCTATAGTGACCATAGCGATGTCCCTCTCATTGTTGGCCTTGCATGTTTGTACCACAAAATGTATCTTTCTACTACTGCTGATCAGAGATTCCGTAGCTCTATGGAAGTATGCTCTGCCGTGCAGTAGCTACCTTTTGTTGTTATACAATTTGTTCAATGCTGGGGTCCACCAGACAGGACGCCTGCCCTTGGTTTAGAGGGTCATGGTTTCATTTGTGATTGCATGATCCATGCATTCTTGGAGATGTCTGTAGAAGCATATGTGAAGGTGTCTGCATTGTGGGAAGTGGATTACACTGGCCCAGTGGGCATTAAGGATACCAACTCAGTTATAAGAAGTGTAAAGTTGGCATGTGAGAGGTTTCCCACTGTAGTCTTTTGTGTTGTGGGGGAGGTGGGATATGTATATCCAGGGGGATTAGTCTGTGGTCAGATGTGACTAGTGAGGGGTATACTTCCAGTGTGTAGCACATTGTCCCCATTTTTGTGATGATCAGGTCTAGTATATTATCTCCTGTTGTGGGAGAGGTGACTAGCTGTTCCATTGCATTTGACATAGTGAATTCTGGGAACCTTTGGGCTAGGGTGTTTGGGGTAGAATAATGCACCCAGTATATGTTAGGGTAGCCGCAGTATCCCAATATGATGGTGTGTGGTGGGACATTCATATCCTCCAATGTCTACAGAAGGCTGACTGTGGTCCCTGATATTGGGAGGGTGGTCTGTAACATGCTACCAGTTGTATAGCAGGTTTGCCTATGGTTATTTGCACCTGGATGGTCTGTGATGCTTCATGTGTTGCCACTAACCTGGAGGTGTGTGTGTCCTCCATGAATATGGACACACCCCCTCCCTTTTTGTTTTGTCCCGAGTCCTGGGGCCAAAACGCATGATACGGGGTATAGCCTGGTACCGCTGGTGTGCTCTCAGGAGCCTTGAACCAGGTTCTCACTTACTGCACAGACATTGAGATTGGTAGAATATGTACGTACAGATATATGTAATGCACACATACATATATAGATATCTGTAGAGACTTATAGATATACAGATAGATCTGACTGACAACAGATATGTCTGTATATGACTATCTCTCACTTTCTGTCCCACCCCCTCACACTCACACTCACCCTGTGTCTCTCTCTCTCACTATCTCCCCCTCTCTCTCCACATCTATATGTATATATCTACATCTATATATACATATATACAAACAGATATATATCCATATATAGATATAAATATATCAATATATATATATATATATATATATATATATATATATATATATATATATATATATACATATATAGACTGTGTGAGGCACATGTGTGCAGATGTCTTGCAACAGGTGCCTGGTGTCACAGGCATGGAGTGAACACCAGTGTGGATACTGGAGTACCATACCCCATTCAAAAACACTGACACCAGTAACCACCACATATGTACATGCCTGCCCACCACTGCATGTGTCAGGGGGGAACAAGGTCAACAAGTGTACAATAGGCTCCACATCGATATACACAGTGGCACACTAGCCCTGTGATACCTGTACATGGAATGTGTCAGCGGACATGGTGTGTCAGCTATGGACATGTAGGTCACTGTACCCCTCCACACCCCGCAATGTCCTACACGGTATGTACCTCCCATGACAGCTACAGATATGGAGAAGGACACAGACATATGCAAGTAACTGTGTCAATGCACTCAAACACCACAGAGCGCACACAGACTACCTACATAGAGGTTACCACTGCTGGATATACATAGTTCGGTCACACCCATGACAGCTGTCTACCAACCATGGTAACACCTCCAACATCCACAACACAAATTACTTATGTCTGTCGTCCATGTCACTGCAGTATAGAGCACATGGTGGAGGTCTGGGACCCTACTCACAAATATGACATACCCTGTAGTAGACCACACAGAATTAAGAAGCAAGGCTCCCCATGAGTAGATGCCAGACATACCCCTGCTGAATGTTATGCAGATAGGTAATATGCCATATGAGTCACCCTGTTTAACTGTTTGTAAGGAGCATGTACGATCATAACACATGTGTCACAAGGGGCAGGGTAGCATAACAGTATGCTGCTGTAGACCCAGGGCCAAAAGCACACTACCTACCTAGGACACAATGCACACCCATGAACACATTGCAAACGGAATATGTGAGGTGGAATGAGTGTGCTAGTGACTGGGTGCATGTTGTGTACTGGTGTGATTGCTCACCATGACTGTCTGTCTGTCATGGTAGGTCCAACGGATCAGGTCTTGCCACAGTGCAGCCCTCTCCTGCTGGTTCTGGCTGGTGCGGGAAAAGAGTACAGCGAATCCACTTAGACTCTCTCTCATCTCTCCTCCTCCTCTCAGCGGCGGAGTAGACTTTCCTGGTGAACCAAACCCCTGAAAAGGAGAAGGAAAATATGTCAGCAATATCTGTCAGCAAACTATAGCACACATAATACACATAATACTTGACTGCAGTGATATAACTTAGTCACAGTTAGGCCTACTGACGATAAATGTCTCTTTTCCACAGGTCCCTCTGGTGTAACAGCAAGGCAGCCTATCCATGCTGGTGAGTGTGTAATACCATTATCTTCAATACTCTGTATACTAATAGTAATAATAGTGTGTGTCCTCAGTGTGAGGCCAGAGACAGGTGTGTAAGGTATTGCAATCAACGCATACTACATTGCCATATGTTGTGCTGTGTTACCCTGTATGTCACTGTGGTGTAGGTAGGGTTATGGCAAGTAAGAGTAGTGTGCATTACCAGTGAAATATGTAACGTGCATTGTGTGCAGTGCATGGGCTGATAATGTTCCCCATACAGTACCTTGATACAAACCCCCAGTGTGAGGTTGTGTATTGTACCTGAAACAGTGTGTTGACTGCTGCAGTATACTAGTCTGTTGTATGGAGTGTGCCAGGTACTGTTGCACAGTTGTCGGATGAGCACTAATATCTGGTCATGTACATGTGTATCCCCCAATAGACAGACAGATGCTATATATAGTGCCTAAGTTATATCACTGCAGTCAAGTATTATGTGTATTATGTGTGCTATAGTTTGCTGACAGATATTGCTGACATATTTTCCTTCTCCTTTTCAGGGCCATGGTTCACCAGCGGAACCCAGTCTACTCCGCTGCAGAGGAGGAGGAGATACACCAGAGTCTGGTGCGGGATTTCGCTGTACTCTTTTCCCGCACCAGCCAGAACCAGCAGGAGAGGGCTGCACTGTGGCAAGACCTGATCCGTCGGGTAAATGACATAGGCACACATAACTGGACATATGAGCAGGTACGCCATCACTGCAGTGATTTAATTAGAAATGTCCATCAGTGTGCGTTGGATATCCACAGGCAGCAGCTTGCCACAGGTGGTGGGGTGGCTAGACATCCCCCCTCACCAGACTGGAGGGACTACTCCTGAGTGTTGTGGCTCCAGCATAGCAGCAACAACAACAGCATACATGTGTAATGATGGAGGCTGGAGCCACGCAGCAGCAGGACACAGAGCGTGCAGGTAACATGCCATGTGTATAGTTGACCATTCTGTACACTGTTAGGTTATGCATGTGTGAGGTGTGCCCTCGTTTTGTAGCTGTAATCTTGGTAATTATTGTGCATTAGTGATATCCTCATTATCTGCAGTACACCTATGGAAGCTAACTGTTGCACTACTGAACTGTATCATGCCCACAGTATCAATGGCACAGTTGTGCCTACTGACGATAAATGTCTCTTTTCCACAGGTCCCTCTGGTGTAACAGCAAGGCAGCCTATCCATGCTGGTGAGTGTGTAATACCATTATCTTCAATACTCTGTATACTAATAGTAATAATAGGCTGAAGCAGTAGTGCTATGTGTTTGATTGCAGGTGTGTTTGTGTCTGTGGGTTGATATCTCATATACTGAGATGTGTGCATGTGTGCATGTGTGCATGTGCCCATGTGTGCATGTGTGCATGTGCCCATGTGTGCATGTGTGCATGTGTGCATGTGCCCATGTGTGCATGTGTGCATGTGTGTATGTGTGCATGTGCCCATGTGTGCATGTGTGCATGTGTGCATGTGCCCATGTGTGCATGTGTGCATGTGCCCATGTGTGCATGTGTGCATGTGTGCATCAGTGGTGGCATTGTGTACACATTGTAAACAGTGTTTCCTGTCTTACTCCCACAGGTTCTGGTGCTGCTCTGGTGTCGTGCAGCAGGGAACCTGAATCAGCTGCTGTGGATAGTGATAATGATGAAATGATGATACATTTGTAATGGCACAGGTAGGTGTGCCAGGGTCCGTCATTGGTCAGCCAATTGACACTACACAGCTGTCGACCCCATCAATTCGCACAGTCATCTGCCAATACATCCTTTGTCACCAATGTCCCTAGGTGATGGACAGGATACAGTGGGCATTGACCAGGGTAATGTGGTACCGGTGGCACATGCATCCCCACACTGCAGCCATAGCCAGGGCTGTGACAGGGTACCACACAGGCAGATGTCCATGGCTTCTCGTGGGAGCATCCGTGGGCATACCGCCCCTGTCAGATGTGCCCACAGAGGTCAATCAACCCCAGCTATGTTTCGGGCTGTAATGCAGGCACAGTCATGTATGGAACGGTACACCAGACAGGGTCTGAGGGAGCTGAGAGCATGTCACACAGCCATGAGTGACAGTATGCATGATGTTGCGGCTGCCATTCGCAACTTCACCGAGGTCATTGACAGACGGGGGGGGACACATTAGATCTGTTCCACAACTATATGTCCATGAGCCAGGGCAATGGTGGACGGTTGAGGCATCGACGGGGCTGTATGCCAGCAACAGCAGCAGCTGGCAGCTGTCGTGGATGACAACAGGGCCATGGCCGCTCACATAGTGCCAGCAGCAGCCCCAGCAATGCTGGGTCTGTGCTGTCGTTGGACCGATCCAGGAGACCACGTGCACGTGGCGCTGGACAGTCCCAACAGGGACCTATCTCCAGTCAACAAACACCTGCTTCTGATGACAGTACCCAGTCTGGCTTAGTACCTGATATGGTCCGTAGCACCCCTGCCAGGCACAGGTACCATGTCCGTGGCCACAGACAGTGATCTGTATGACCTGGCAGGTACAGTCTGTGGCTGTCCACAAACACCTGTATATGGCAGCCATGAGGTGGGACTGTGTGCATTCATGCACACATGCAAAGTGATAACACCTAGGGCTACCGCATATACGCACACACTGCATCAACATTGCCCCATCTTGTACTGCTGTCCCTCACCAACACACACACACACAGACATGTCAATAGGTTGTATCAGTGGCAGACTCAGGCATACCAGGTACACACCCTGTGCATATGATGAAACTGTGCCACCTCCTGCAATCTGTAAAATTGGTGCAGGAACAGGTTAACATGGTGCTGATGCACAGGGTGACTACATAGACGTATTGTAATAGTATGATGTTGACAACAGTACAGTGTAATGATAGCATTGTGGGTATATACCAGCATGCCTGATGCAGTTACAGTATGAATGTCATTGTATTGTTTTGTACACTCATAGTAATTACCACAGTGTTCTGTCTGCACATCTTTGCATACTGGTGGTGAGGCTGTGAAGGGATGGCCACCTACATAGGTAGCACAGGGGATACAACAATGTACATATTGATACTCAATGATGGCCATGTCAACTGTGAGTTGCATGCTGTCCACACATGACTCTGCAATGCAGATGTTTCAGGATGTTGATATCTGTGCAGTACTACACAACATGTTCAAGGCTCACAAGAGCACACTAGCACTACAAGGTCACACCTCATACCATGCATAACAGCACCAGAACACAAAACTAACTATGACAGGAGGGAGAGTGCCCATACATGTCAAGGATACTGTGGTGCCAGGACAGGTAGCATACATCATACTAAGTCTGGAACTGCTGAGTGAGGGCTCAGTGTCTGTTATTTGACATGTGTATTATTACAGGTATGAGCACTTGGGTATCAGGCCAGTTATTCAACATTATGAAGGTACGTGGTCTATACACTTTTGGGGGGTGCGGCTGGACCCAGCCAGTCTGACCTGGGAATGTCTGGGTACTGGCTTAGAGTGCCTGCATATATGCACTGTTACATACTGGAAGTCATACACCTTGTTTGTTGTAGCATAGTCTACATACAGGCCTGCTGACTGTAGCTTTGTTTGTATGCATGTTTGCCTGTTATGTTCCTGAAACACTGATTCCACCTGCAGTGCAGATATACAGTGCCTCTGTGGATCCCTAGTGACATCTGTGTTGCTTACTGTACTGATGTCCATGTGTCACTTGACAGAACGTCACTATTTGTCCTGTTTGCATGTAGCTTGCCTGTAACACATTGCATATGACTTACCTCACATTTGCCCAAGACAGCATTCATATATGCCAGCACTAACAAATCAGGAGCACTACACCCTCACATAGTCACCTTGAGTACCTTGTTCCCCATTGGCCCTATGTGTCGTTACTTAGTATGGGAGTCACAATGCTATGGTAGCATGTGCAAAGGTCACCTGTCGATCTACTCTCAGGTCCAGTTGGTGAATCTGTGAGTCATGTGGCAATGTTACAGCTGCCTCATGTACACAGACAACCCTCTCCCCTTCCCATACACGTACAACACATGTGTGAGATGCAACCACATAGCCAAACTGGGGGCTAAGCTCTGTTTACACAGCACTGGCATTCCCTGTCAGGTGGAGTGGGATACTACAGTGAATACAGTACCAGTCTCCCATAGACCTGCCACAATCACAATCCAAACACAGAAACACACAGGTGCATTATTGGACTCTCAGAATAGCATCCTGCCTGAGCAGCTGACACCTGCAAAGCAGACACACAAGCAAACATTACACCAGAGCAGAGCACATGCAACACATAGCTCACAAAGCCTGTGTGCCAAACAGTCTCAGGCCATACGGCTAGACAACACACCTGCTACAGTTGTATGAAGTATCCCTATCGTCACGTACCATGGTTGTCCTGCTCCCAGGCTGAACAAGGTGATGGTCATGCTGAGCTGCTCATCGGGCACTATGATCCACCACATAACACAAGCAAAGCGGTCACTCCAAGGCATGTAGAAGTATGACTCAGTCATTGTCTGTGCCAGTGTGTATGACCTCTGATGCACCTCCCTGGACTACATGTTAGGGGACATAGAGGGGCTCTCTGAGCTTGTGGCACAGGCTGGTATGACCCTGGCATTGAGTAGCATCTCACCCTCACCATGAATGCTGCCACAATATGTAGACAGGATCATCAGTTTCTGCAATTAACATATCTTTCAGTGACATCCAAAGGGGATCCAATGCCTGTCAGTGTGGGATTACATGCTGGACATGCCACATTGCTTTGCTTGGGACAGCTTGCACCTGTCACCCATGGGCTGCTGTATATTGGCAGAGGCTGTTGCTACACACATAGTGCCTTTGTATGCAAGGCTGACATTACATAGTCACCTACACAGGTATCACACGGGATGGAACACTAATAACAATGCTACTCAACAGCAGCAGTGTAAACCTCAAGATGCATGCAGTGGAAACTGTCCTTAGCATGGGGTACAGCAATATCCATGCAGTAACAGACTCCTGGTACAAGGCTCCCAGGTGCACACCATCAGTGCCAGGTCATTCCTGATACCATGCTTGTCATCCCCTACACATGCACCAAACCAGAACAGGGGGGATATATCCAAAGGCACCTCAGATACACACACCCCCAGGTTGGTGGCACTGCACAAAGCATCAGAGCCTCTCCATGTGCAACACACAGTGGGTTAGACTGCCTTCAGATTCATAGCCTGGCACACACCACACTCCCATACCCAGGAAACACACTTGGCCTTCCTGACAACACTGGGAATATGACGGTCTCTACACACACCATTATATGGTTGTACTGCGACTACCCAAACATACAGTATGAGCATTATTCTAGCTGCAAGACCCTATCTGAAGGGTTCTTATCATTCATTCCCTGCATTGCTATGGAACAACTTCTTACCACTCCCACAAGTGGTGACAACATGCTGCACCTGTTCATCACCAACATGTGGACTACATGCTCCAGACCAATCAAGCATCCCTCGCTGGTGGGATGACACCATCTACAACCCACACTGTATAGTCACATACCGCATGCAGCCCCTGCACAGAACACCACAGTCATACAGTTATCTGATGCATATTCCATGTATTCACATGAGGCAGGCTTCGGACATGGGAACTCTTGCAGTTCACAGGTACATATGTGTAGGTGGCACACACATACATCATGTGTGCATTGACATTACTGATATAATGTATGTCATGCAATATTGGGAACAACACCCCACACACATGGACAAACTGTGTGACAAAAATACACATGGCATTTGTAGGATACAAACCCCTACCTAACTATGTTAGATCACTTGTGAGAGTCGCAGTATCAGAGTGTACTATTTGCATTACTGGGAGGATTGCTTTCTCCTGCTGTACTTGTAGGGTGCTGACATCATCAGTGTTTAGACAGTGGAATATGCAGCATGTGTTGTGTAGTAATAGTTGCCAAAAGGGACATTTTTCATACACATGGAATTGCACACACTACTCCCCCACACACTGAGCACTTGCAGGATTCAAACCCCTACCTAAGTATGTTATGACACTTGTGAGAGACGCATTAGCAGAACACCCTATTTGCATTACTGGGGGGATTGCTTTCTCCTGCTGTACTTATAGGGTGCTGACATCATCAGTGTTTAGACAGTGGAATATGCAGCATGTGTTGTGTAGTAATAGTTGCCAAAAGGGACAATTCTCATACACACAGAATTGCACACTCTACTCCCCCACACAGAGTCACACACACACTTAAAACTTGCAGGATTCAAACCCCTACCTCACTATGTTATGACACTTGTGAGAGACGCATTAGCAGAGTGCGCTATTTACATTACTGGGGGAATTGTTTTCTCCTGCTGTACTTATAGGGTGCTGACATCATCAGTGTTTAGACAGTTTAATATGCAGCATGTATTGTGTAGTAATAGTTGCCAAAAGGGGCATTTTTCATACACATGGAATTACACACACTACTCCCCCACACACAGTCAAACACACACACTAAGCACTTGCAGGATTCAAACCCCTACCTAACTATATTATGACACTTGTTAGAGACGCAGTAGCGGAGCGCACTATTTACTTTACTGGGTATATTTTTACTCCTGATGTATGTATAGTGTGCTGACATCATTATGGATGAAGAGGTATGTACGTCTGTGACTATCCATCAGTACAGGGGGGAGCATATCTATGCATTAACTTTGCACAGGCACAGTGGCCTACTGTACTGTGGAGGCAGATGCCAAATACACCGTGGATAGCCTTCTGTATTCCCTAGGGACAACAGTCAAGTATTGCACTCTACGGCCATATGTTTACCTGTCAGATGCAAGTATCTGTTGCTCATATACTGTTTGTGGGTCTTTATTGCCATAGCCTTCCCTATCTCTATAAACAACATGTGTACTGTGGGAGATGTTTGCATATGAGTGGGATCCAGTACTTTACTTATGTCTCTGTTGTAACTTCACTTTGTGCACTGGGCAGATGTCTGTATTGTGGGAGGTTCCTGTGTTAACACATAGAAATGCCAGATATGTGTGTGCAACTGCTGAACTGTGACATGGCCTAAGTGTGTGAGCATGCCCAGTTTGCAGTTTGTATGGCTTCTTGACTGACACATCTCATTTATCTAAGTGTGCGAGCATGCCCAGTGTGACCTTTCCTTATGTTGTGATCTGTGGACCACCACATTTCTGTTTGTGTGTGGATGCCATCTATATATCACATGTACAGTTGAGTGTTGGACATCAGGTTGTGTTCTTACTGCCCAACTGCTGTGTGTCTGAACCTAACAGGCATTATGCTGTGCCTGCAGGGTCGCCATGGGATAGTTTGCATACAGTTGGCATCATCCTTTCCTGTTGACCAAACAGTTGTATTGTTGTATAGAGTACTGGTGCAGAACTTTCACTGTGGTGGACAGTATTATCGGTTTCAGTCCTATCACTGCTTGTAATGTTTATAGTGAGCACACCAGACTGGTTGAGGGCCAGTTGTGCAGATATGACCATGTTGCATTTTGTTCAGATATGGACAGCTTAGTACATGATTGTCCGACATTGTTAATGTATTCCACAACTTGTGTGGACAGTGACAAACAATGGCCATGTGCCCTAGTCCATTTGTTATGCCAGTCAGAGAGTGTTTGTCCTTCAACACACATTTACGGGTGTTTGCCATGACATATGTCACGGTTAGTGTGCTGTGCCTCTGTCTACCCGTGACATACAGGTGATATCCAGGGTACACCTACCATCTCCCATCCAGTCATCATGATTCCTCTGGATGACAGTCACTGAGGGACTCCCTGGATATCCTGTAGTGGGAGTTTAGTTGTGAGTGGAGTGAGCTTCTGGGTTATGGACCAATCAGTACAGCATGTCCTGTTTATGTCTGTGCTGGGGTTCAGGCCTGTCAGCTGCATAGGTCACCAGCATTCAGTGTTTACATGGTGCCAAATGCCCATTGATACCAGGTTGGTCATGGCTCTATACATCAGGCACAGTTCACCTCCAGCCAGGCAGTATGGCACTGTGTGGAGCTGCAGTTTCTTTACTCAGGCGACACATGGCATCTGTTACAGCTCTGCGATCCTCCTGGTGGGGTATTTGTGTGGTCTTTCCAGTTGCTGCAGGTGTCTGCTATGGTACATCCCTGAAGGGCCATTGTACACAATTGTAAGGCTGCTGATGGATGACTGGAGAGGCACACTGACCTACCCTAACCAAGCTGTGCTTACCTTCATGATTAGGTGGGTATATGGTATGTTTCTGTAACCACTACAGACACATGGTTGTCACATGCAGGATATCTATCACCTTGTGTCCCCAGGTCTCTTATTGCTCCTAATGTACTTACTGGGTTAACACCTATGTGGTAATTTCTGGCCATGTACTGTGTTTCCACAGGGGTTGACTATACACTATTCTGCATTTAGCTTGTTGACATGGCTGTGGCACCACTTGTGTGTTTCTAGGTGTGCCTTTTGTGGGTTGCTTGTGTCAGCTGGAGGGTCCGATATGGTGGCCAGTTTGTAGTCCTCTGCAAACCTGTTCAGACAGAGTCCTTCCATGTTGGCCTGTACCTATTTGACATATATAGCATATAAGAGAGGTCCAAGGACTATGCCTTGTGGGATGCCAGTTGTACCTGGTGTGCAGTCTGCCATGGCTACAGCATGTCTGCCAGGTCAGTTCTGTCCTTGAGCTGATTTGCAAACCATCTACTTGCATAGGGGTTTATAGTTAGGCTGGTGAGCTTATCTGTACCGCCAACTAGGGTATTGTATGGAAGGGTTTAGCAAGGTCTAGATAGGCTGTGTGATCAACATTCCCCACATCACTGGGCTTGGTGCATGTTTCACATGAGTCAGACATGTGTACAGGGCAGGATCTCCCCTATGACAGCCACACTGAGTAGGGTCCAATGTCTGTAGGTACCCAGTCTCGTTATTCATGGGATCCATGATCATCCTCTCCATTACTTTGCCAACCAAGATAGTCGGGGTTGAGGGGTGATAGTTTGCAGTATCCATTCAGGCACCCCTTTGTGGTGTGGGACCACTGTTGCTGTACACCGCTCTTTGGGTACATATCCTGTGGTAGGACTGATAGTGCACAGTAATGATATTTGTTGTTCCATTCTTCTTACAGTACTTGTTGGACACAACCCAGGACACCATCTGGTACCATTGATGCTGTGTGCTGTGCTTTGTGGATGCTGGCTGTTACCTCAGCATCTGCAATGTCAGGGGGCCAGCACTCTGCTGGGATAGATATTTGGCAGTTAGGTGCTGGTGGTGAGGTTGGAAGGAATCTGTTTCATAGGCTGTTGGCAATGTGTGTGGGTTTGGTGTATTGTTTGTGATATTAGAGTGCTGCAGAGCATATCTGTGGATTATCACCATGGTTCCTACCATCAGGTAGGACAGCTGTGTGATAATCCTTTGTGTCCTGCACAATTTGTATCATCATAGGTTCATAGGTTCATACTAGGCTATCTGCCCTGGCCTTGTTTGAGCATGGACAGACTGTGTGTGGGTCTCAACACCCCTTGCAATGTGCATATTATGCCCACGTAGGGTTTACTTTCCTAGATGTGACACAGGGATGGCCCCCAGTGTGCACCTACTATCTCCCATGCACTTCAATGGATTTCTCTTGTTGAGTTTGTGTGTGGAGCACAGCCTATCATGGACTGGGATTCTGTTCCAGAGTGTCCTGAGGGTTATGGATCTGTCCCTCCAGCACATCCTTTTGCTCTATGTGTAGAGGTTCAGATATCTCACTGTGGTGTGTCTGCTGGATTTGGGGTTTCTGCAGTGGAGCATGTCCATTCATTCTGGATTGGACATGGCCTTATACATCAGGCATACATCACCTCTGACTGTGCAGTATGCTTCTGAATTGGGCTGTGGTTTCTTCAGCCAGGCTGCATGTGTCCAATGTTTGGACCCTTTATCCTGTTGGTGGGGTACATTTGGGTCTTTCTGACTGCTGCATGTGTAAGGTAAGGTACATCCGAACTGGGGCATAGTTGTCACATATGGGCCTGATAAGGGAAGGGTATGGGGGCACAGTGACCTCTGTAGCTCTACATGTGCATCCTTTCATTTTAAGGTGGGCAATATAGCAGGTCTTCCTGGCCACCTTGGCAATGTGAGTGTCAAATGACAGGTTACCATCCACTTGTTTCCCTAGGTCCATGATTACTTCTTCCATACATAATGGATTGCCACCTATGTCATACTTTGTGTGTGCCTTGTTTGGTATTTGTTGGGACATTCATACTCTGATGTGTCTTCAGGAAGGCTGGCTGGGGTACCTGGGTTTGTGTGTGGGGTCTGTAGCAGGCTTCAAACAGGTACACAGTTTGAGACAGTGTTACTTGCCCATGGAGAGTCCATGCTGCTTCTTGCTGTTGTACCAACCTGGGGTGTGGTTATTTTTGATAATTACTGGTAGCCAAACTCCTATTGTCGTGTGTTCCAAGTTTTGGAGCTGTAGAGCATGGTATGAGGCATAACCTGGTAGTATTAGGGTGCTCTTCTGGGCCTTGCCAGGTTTCTGTTACAGAACGCATATTACCATTCTCCATGCTGTGGTGGCTTTGGTCTGCATGTACCTTGCAGGTTAGACTTCTGGCATTGGGTAGCATTACGTCCAGGTTATTATCCCTTGTGCTACCTATGTTGTTGGGTTTGTGTTTCCAGACTTACCTATTCCAGGCACAGTGGGGGTGACAGCAGCCTTTGCCAGTATCTACACAGCCAGGTGTGCTGGGTGCATGCCATCCCTAGCACGTGGGGCATCATGTCTTGCTCGGCATGTCAACCCAGGCTGTCAGCCATGTGTTCCCCCTTGCTAGCAGCAATACCTCAGCCAATTATTGTACTTGATCTTGTTGTCTTCAGAGTGTGGCATCATGCTTGGTGAGGGTGAGATGTTAGGTTGGTTCTTCATGTTTGCATATACTAGATGGTGTTACATTGCTTAACACATGGCAATCATGCCTCGGGTGGTGCTGCAGGGCTGCCTCTGTCAGATGCACATACTACACTCCCTGTACATGTTTGAGAGCAGGTTATGTCATGTTAGGCATCCCTGTTACTATATGAGTGAGTCAGAGAGGGGTATCATTCCCAGGATTCCTACTGAGCTAGTGTATGTGCTATGCGTTGCCTCTTTGCCAAGGCCAGGGCATACTGGGCACGCCTCCTTCTGCCTACTAGGGCAGGCTCAGGTTGTTCCTCCTCCGAGTCACGCTCTGCCTGTGATGGCCTTGGCAATGGTGGCGGGCTGTTTGTCCCGGCCCTATGCTGGTCCTGCTGCAGCTGTTTTCGCAGGATCATATTATGTAGCATAGCACATACCATGACAATTTGGGTACATGTAGTTGGTGAGTACTGCAAGGCTCCACCAGATGTGTCCAGGCACCGGAACCATGACTTGAGCAGCCCAAACACACGCTCTATTACATTACGTGTTTGTGCGTGTGCCTCATTATGGCATTCCTGTTCAGGTGTGTGTGCGTTTCTGATGGGTGTCATCAGCCACGGCTCTATTGCATAACCTGCATCCCCCACTAGCTGACCATGTGGGATGTCTCCATTGGCAAATGTCTGGTACAGCTGCGTCAAATGCCAGATATGTGAATCATGGTAGCTCCCAGGGCAGCCAGCACACACATTCATTATTATGCCCTGGGCATCACACACTACCTGGCAGTTGATGGAGGGGAAGCCCTTGCGGTTAATGTAGGCCCTACCCCGCTCACCGGCTGGTGCTTTGATGAGTATGTGCGTGCAGTCTATTGCACCCACTACCTCAGGGTATTCCGCTATTTGCTGGAAGAGACGCATATTGCTGGCCAATACCTCACGGGCATTGGGGAAATATACATGATCACCGACATGTGCTGACATGTCATCCAGGAACTGGTGCAGTACCCTGGAGGCTGATGCCTGTGATATCCCCATCATATCACTAGTTGGTCTCTGGAAGGTACCCGTTGCTAGTATTCTTAGGCCAACACATACCTTGGTTTCCACTGGGATGGGTTCCCCTCTGTTGGTTTTGTGTGTGAGGCGTGGCCTGCACAGCTCAACAATTTGCTGCAGGAGGTCTCTGTCCACACTATAGCGCTCCACTATCTCCAGATCATGTATCCCCTGGTAGGTGACCCTGGGCCTGTACAGTCTTCTCCGTCTCCTCACTGTGGGTTGTCTGGCAGCATTTTGATTGTCACCATCCTCAGCAAGTCTCCTATGTCTCCTTATGACAGCTATGGCAGCCCCTAGCATGTTTGGTCTGAGTGCAGCTTTTTCAGTTTTCACTTCTACTAGCTTACTCCTGTCTTGCAGTGTCTCTTGAGAGAAGCATACTGCAATGCTGTTTGCAGTGTTTTAAGTGCTGGGCTGGGCTTGTATTCTGCCTGTGCAATTGCCTGCTTCTAATTGTTTTCACCTGCTACCTCTACAGGTATTGCCTGCTAGTTTCCTACTATTTCTTCTGCTTCCTTTTCCTCTCTGTTTCCTCAGGGGGGAGCAGCGCGCATACCAGCGAAAACACGCTCACAGTGGCTACCACGTGCGCACACATGCTTACATGGACTAGAATCTGCTTATTTGGGTTAAAACGCGTGCACACCAGTACAAACAGGTTTACAGATCTTTAAACAGGCTCCAACATGCTTACTCTGTCTTACACACGCACACTCTGCCTTACTCGCGACTCCCAGCATGCACACGCGTGCATGCATGTACAGCAAGAAACTTTGGTGTTGGCCACAGTGTACACCTTCCATTTCTTGACTTTCCCATGCTTATCTGTTGACACTCCTCTTTTTATGCTGTGTGACTGACATCTTTCACATACCACTTTGCTCCAATGAGCTTGATTTCTTCCTGACATTCCCCCCTGTGATGTCACCTATCTCCTACTCTGTTACTCCCCCTTATCTAACTTTTACACTACACGGAATGTGCTCATTTGCTATGTGACAGTGTGATTCACTATCCTACCACTCATTTACATAGGATTGCCTACTAATGCTTAGTTACATGTCTTACACTCAGCTTCTCCCCTTAGCAACCACTAGACGGTGGCCATGTTGTTTTTGGTCTGCTAGTCCCTGCATTGCAAATCCATGCATTACATAAAACCCACATTTGTGGGTTTCAAACCTTCATTTTTCAGTTTTATATAGCTCAGCCCGTTTGCGCTGGGCTGCGCTGCATTTAAACATCGCCGATCTCTGAAAAAAATTTTTTTTTTCATGTTTGCATCGGGTTACCATGCCAGTGGCCACATATTTGGCCATTGGCATGCTGACTGCAAGATTTGCACACTTTATTTGGAACTGTCATGGCTCCGTTGTGTTATTTGCAGTAACGTACTCAGTTGTCAAATGAGTACATTTCTGCAACTAACACGACTCTTACACGGGCTGGTTTCAGCTTCGTGGATCACTAATCTGCCTCATTTGCATGGCTTTCGGCTGCAAGTGGGGTGATTAGCATATCCATGCCCTGCCCATGTAAGAGTCGTTTTAGCTGTCTCTTACACAGGATTTCGGGCTGTTGCTGGATTGCGATGGCTGCATGGAGTCTTACAAGGCTCTTAGACTCCGTGCAAGCCATTGTGAATCCTGCCCATCATCAATAAGGGTGAATATGTTAAATAACTGTGTGCTATAATCTTTTACTGAGGTTTTATATATGATACATCCTACTTTACTATGATTGAATTGCTTGTCATCTATCTTTCATGTAACTATTAACTTGCTTATACAATAAGTAGATATTTATATTGTATTAGAATTCTGTCTAATCTACAGTAGTACTAAAAACTGTTCAAAATAATACAAATATTGCTCATTTCTATTAAAAATATTCTCCATATGATAATTCAATGTATTTAGTGCAGATGTTCTGGATTGTCAAGGTATGACTGATAAACTCATAAACTTAGGTTTATCCATCAGATTAGGAATGATTTTCATTGCATGGCTAGTGTGGATCTAAGATTTGTTAACATTTATTAATTTAAATTTAGTTCACAAAAAACATTTTTAGTATGCCTGACCAAAACATTACTTTATTGGTAAGCACTCAAAGTATAAAACTGATAATTTCCTTTAAAAGCTCAAACATATACTTTATAGTTATTAGAGGAAAATGTTTAATAGCTACAATAAAACAAAAAGTATATATTCTAAATAACCTAAGATGGAGTTAACTTTATTATCTTTAAATACCAATGGCTTAAATAATCCTAGCAAGAGATCGCATCTACTGAAATATTTAAAACTGAACAAAGCCCAAATTGTCTTCCTTCAAGAAACTAATTTTAAAAGAAATGAAAATTACAAATGGAATCTTAAGGAATATATGATATTGGTGCAATCCACTTATAAGACAAAGACAAAAGGGGTGACAATTTTATGGAAAACAAATGTGATTAATCCAGAAAACATTTATAAGTATGAAGATAAAGAAGGCCTTATGGCATTAGTAATAGTGAAATATAATAACAGAATATGGACCCTAGCCAATCTATACTGGTTCCCAGGCATTGGAATAGGAGCTGTTAATGAACACTTGGATTTCATTTCCAATAATTAAAAAGGCAACTTAATATTAGGAGGAGATTTTAATTGTATATTTTATATTTCTGAAACTACAAGTAAAAGACTGCTGCATACATCTGCTGTATCAAAAGCTTTAAACTAGTAGGTAGAATCATTTAATCTTGTAGATACTTCCAGATTTAAAGAAGATAAATCTTTGTTGTTTTCCGATCAAGATCACAGATTTGGTACCCAAACTAGAATAGATAAAATATTTGCTGCCCATGACTTACACTCTAAAATCATTAATTTCTCAATAACTCCTTGCTCCTTTTCAGACAACAATTCATTGATACTAAAACTTTAAAATGTGTACAAACCATTAATGTTTAACTCCAGAATTCCAGCATACATAACTAAAATTAACCCTAGTTATTATCTGAATTACAGTTCTTCTTAGATATCAATTACACCACAGAGATAAATAAAATAATGATATGGGGCTCATTAAAAGCTAACATGTATGGTAAAACCCTAACTTGGCATAAAAAAAAACAGAGAATGGAATTCTGAATTATTAGATCTACCATCCAAACTTTTGTCAGTAAAAGCTGAAAAGAAATCAAAATCATTTGGAGATAAAAAAGAAAGTAGAAGTTGTGACACCCATGCCTTGGCCCAGAAATCAAGGAGCCTCAATCCTCATCATTGACACCAGAGAGGGTGACTCCTAGAAGAGGAAAGGATAACAAATACACACAGAAAGTACATTTTCCCTTAAGTGTACACAGATCACAGTCAGTCTGGGGCTGGTTGCACCCTTGCTCTCCAGGTCCCCAATAAGACTCCCCACTGGCACAGCTATAGGGTCCAGGTCTCGCCTTGCTGGGCAAGCTAAAACCTCCAGTACCCTCTCTATCCAACCAGTGCTTCGTGTCCCTGCCCAAGTACCTGACACAACACACACACACTTTGAGAAGATGTTATACAACCACACAGACTCCTGGGAAAAGGCTGGCACAGGTTCTCCAGCTGTGTCCCTATTACCCAGACCATATGGTAGTAATTCCTACCACCACCCAGCTAATAATTATCAGCTACTAAAAGAATGTCCAATTATTACTCTGCAATATTATAATCCAATGGTTGTATGACTAAACAGTCAAGGCTTAATTTGCAGTGACATAGACAGTAAAATCTGTAAATGGGTAATGTACTTTAGAGGTTAAATTATCTCTACATAAACCAGCCACAGGTAAAGGTTTTAAAATATTTAATAATAAATAATTAAAACACAAGACAAAACTACTACAGTACAATGCTACTCAAGTTCAGAGATCACACAGAAACTTAAAACAATATCGTAGGAAAGATCTGATTTCAAAGAAAAATACTGAGTCTAACTTTCTTCTAAATTTAACTGTTCCTAAGAGAAATCACAGTGCTATTATCCTACTTACATACAAAAAGCATAAGCAGTGCTGGGTTAGATGTCCAAGATCAAAATGCTTTCTAGTCTCTCACTCAACAATAGTTTTTAAACACTAACCAACAGCTCTCTAAAGCCCTCCCAAATTACATCATGATGACACTTGGTCTGGAGTTCCCAGACCAGAAACTGCATTATTTAGCAAGCTAAAACCTGCTCAGGAGACTACAACAATAAAAGGCATTTCACATATACACTCTAGCAGAAATCAGAGCAATAAAGCACCTTCCACATGTAAATTCTGGCCCTTAACTTTGACCTTAAAACAATGGGCCTGAAACCTTCATCCAGACTCACTGGAGCCGACTTGTAAAACATCAAAGAGATTCATAAGATCTTTTCAACTTCAAAAGACACATTTGAAATGCTTGGCTTGGTTTTCCTTACAGCAGATGGTAATGTTGCAACAATCTTGAAGTTCACATTTTACAGTGTTTTCTTTCATTTAAAAACTCAAGCCTGTATTTTATATTTATTTAAACAAGTGATATAATTATGTATCAAATTCTATTTGACTAGGGTGGCAGCCTTCACCCATCTTCCTCCAATCTTCACATCTCTTCCCCCCACAGGCTGGCTAACACAGGGGGTCCTCCCAAAGCTTCCTTAAGCTTCTGAAATGCCTGCTCACATGCTGGGGTGCACACTAACTTATCTGGTCAGTTCTTCCTTGTCAGGGCTATGGTACTATAATTGGGAACAAACTTTCTGTATTACCCTGCTGTCCCTAAGAATGCCTTCACCTGCATTTTACATACAGGTGTAGGGCATGCCTGAATGGCTTTCACTTTGGCAGGTTCTGGCCTTATCTTTCCACTCCCCACTCTATGTCATAGGTAGGAAACCTCTGCCATACCCACCTGACATTTGCTTGGCTTAATGGTCAACCCTGCCCTCTGTAGTCTTCTCAGCACCTCTCTAACATGCTGAAGGTACTTTTGCCAGGAATGGCTGTAGATAGTAATATCATCCATGTAGGCAAGGACAAACCCTCCTGCTCCTGCTAAGATATGATCTACCAGCCTCTGGAAAGTCACTGGGGCATTATTCATCCCAAAGGGCATCTTTATGAACTCATACAAGCCAAAAGGAGTCACAAAGGCTGACTTCTCTCTAGCACTGGGAGTCAAAGGCACCTGACAGTAACCCTTGGTAAGATCAATTGTTGTAAGATACTTAGCCCCACCCAGCTGCTCTAGAGTCTCCTAGGTATGGGGTAAGCATCTGCCTTTGTGTGACTATTTAATTTCCTGTAATGCACACAGAACCTGATGCTGCCATCCTTCTTTGGCACCAGTACCACTGGGGAGGCCCAGGGACTGTTGGACGCCTGAATCACCCCTTGTTCCAACATCTCCTGTACCTCTTCCCTCAGAGTCTGTTTGACTCTCTCAGGCACCCTATAAGGGGCCTTCCTGATAGGCCTTTATGGTCCTGTAGCCACCTGGTGCTACACCAGGTGGGTGCTCCCTGGTTTCCCAGTAAACATGCCCCCAAACTCCTGCAACACTGCTCATATTTCTCAAACCTGGGTAGGAGACAGCTGCTGGGACATTGCTACCCCTTACACCAAGGTGTCAGCCTGAGCCTCATTGAGGAGATCAGTCAAAAGATCTCTCTCAGACACCTCCTGCAATCCACTGCAAATGCTCAGCACAAGGGCCTCCCTATCATGATAAGGTTTCATCATGTTAACATGGTACAATTTGTGCTCCTGCCTTCTGCCTAGCAGTTCCACCATATAGTTAACATCACTTACCTTTCTTAACACCTTGTAGGGTCCCTCTCACACTGCTTGCAACTTGTAGTGCCTGACAGGAATGAGAATAATCACCTGCTGCCCTACAGCATTAGCATTCCTCTCATACCACACCATTTTCTGTTGTTGGGCTTCTGCCAGGTTCTCCTGTGCCAGGCTCATGAGTTCCCTGAGCCTTGTCCTGAGGTTCAGGCCACAACAGACTCCTTATGAGACTCAAACTCACCTTCCCACTCATCTCGAATTAAATCTAGAGGTCCCCTCACCCTATGCCCATACAGCAACTCAAAGGGTGAAAAACCTGTGGATTCCTGGGGAACCTCTCTGTAAGCAAAAAACAGATGGGGCAAATATTTGTCCCACTCCCTCTTAAACTGATCTGCAAATGCCTGTAGCATGGACTTGATTGTAGAGTTTAACCTCCAACAAGACCATTAGTCTGGGGATGGTAGGGGGTGGTCTTCATATGCTTCACCCCACATTACCTCCACAGACAAGCCAGCAGTTCTGACATAAAATTAGCACCTATGTCAGACAGTATTTCCTTTGGGAAACCTACCCTGCCGAAAATCTCTAGCAAAGCATTTGCCACCTTCTCTGCCTCAATGGAGGACAAAGCCACTGCCTCAGGGTATCGTGTAGCATAATCTGCAATCACTAGGATATACTTTCTCCCTGTGGAACTTGGGGTACTCAGAGGACACACAATATCCATAGCTACCCTCTGAAATGGCTCCTCAATCACAGGCAAAGGCATCAAAGGAGCTCTCACCTTGTCTCCTATCTTGCCTATCTTTTGGCACTGCTCACAGGTCCTGCAGTACCCTGTTACATCTCTGGAAATTCCAGGCCAATAGAAGTTTTGCATAATACACCTCTTTGTATGTTTTATGCCCATATGACCTGCAAAGGGAATATCATGGGCTATGGCTAGAAGTGCCAAGTGGTAGGCTTTAGGCACTACCAACTGCTGTACTCTCTCACTTTCTAGCCATCCCTCAGGCATGTACTCTCTGTAAAGTAACCCTTTGTCCCAGTATACAGATTCCCCCTTCCCTTGAAAAGCAGGTGCCTCCCTATCTACCTACCTCAGGCCTTGCAATGTAGGGTCTGAGAGCTGAGCCTGTCTCAGCTATCTCCTTGTAACCATTCCTAGCTCCCCTTCCACAGGAAGTCTGACATCCTCTGACAGCGGTGCCTCACTGTCAGCCTGGGTTACTACTACTTACCTTTACCTTTGCAGTTACCCTGTCCAAGGGAACATCAAATCCCACAAGCAGCTTTGGCTCACATTCAGTATCACTGCTACAGTGTAGCTCACTCCCTTAAGTAACCACCTCAGCAGTCCTGGCTGCAAGTATGCAGTCTGTCTGGGTCTCCCCCAGGCTGCCAGACCCACATGCTTGTCTCCTAGTCTCACTGCATGTAACTGCATAAGTACATAGTACTGCCTCATCCAAATCCTTCCCTCTCAGGACATCTGCAGGATGGTAGTTCCACACCCCTGTTGTCTCAAGACAACCCACTGTTGGCATTTTGTCTTTCCCACTTACTGGCTCCCTCACCTTTGGTTCCCCACCTTGCTTCAGTAGACATCTGTATGCCACATGGCCCCACTGGTTGCATTCAAAACATTTAACCCTAGCTCCTGGATGTGCACCTTTACTAGTGGCTTCCCCTGCTACAGGTGGGTTATTTTGGGGCAGTCTGTGCTGCCCACCATGGGTTCCTTTAGTCCCATGAGCAGTATTGGGGGTCCCTTTCCTGTGCAGGGCTGTCCTGCTTGCTAGGTATAGGTTTCCCTTCTTCCCTAACTCCTCTGAAGTAGCACACTGTCTATCAGCTAACCAGATCCTCATGTCCTCAGGCAAAGTGATAAGGGCTTGTTCCCTTACCAAAAGGTATGCCAGCCCTTCAAAAGTGGTGACCTGACATCCACTCACCCAGCTATGAAAATACGTGCGTAGTTTAGCAACATATTCATATACATTTTCATCTGTCTTACATCTATGCTCACAAAACTTTTTCCTATACATTTCAGGTGTTAGCTTAAAACATTCCAACAAGTGTCTTTTTACAGCAGTATAATCAAAACAGTCAGTCAGTCTAGCAAAGCATTTGCCACCTTCTCTGCCTCAATGGAGGACAAAGCCACTGCCTCAGGGCATCGTGTAGCATAATCTGCAATCACTAGGATATACTTTTTCCCTGTGGAACTTGGGGTACTCAGAGGACACACAATATCCATAGCTACCCTCTGAAATCACAGGCAAAGGCATCAAAGGAGCTCTCACCTTGTCTCCTGCCTTGCCTATATTTTGGCACTGCTCACAGGTCCTGCAGTACCCTGTTACATCACTGGAAATTCCAGGCCAATAGTAGTTTTGCATAATACACCTCTTTGTATGTTTTATGCCCATATGACCTGCAAAGGGAATATCATGGGCTCTGGCTAGAAGTGCCAGATGGTAGGCTCTAGGCACTACTAACTGCTGTACTCTCTCTCACTTTCTACCCATCCCTCAGGCATCCACTCTCTGTAAAGTAACCCTTTGTCCCAGTATACAGATTCCCCCTTCCCTTGAGAAGCAGGTGCCTCCCTATCTACCTACCTCAGGCCTTGCAATGTAGGGTCTGAGAGCTGAGCCTGTCTCAGCTATCTCCTTGTAACCATTCCTAGCTCACCTTCCACAGGAAGTCTGACATCCTCTGACAGCGGTGCCTCACTGTCAGCCTGGGTACTACTACTTACCTTTACCTTTGCAGTTACCCTGTCTAAGGGAACATCCATACCCACAAGCAGCTTTGGCTTACATTCAGTATCACTGCTACAGTGTAGCTCACTCCCTGAAGTAACCACCTCAGCAGTCCTGGCTGCAAGTATGCAGTCTGTCTGGGTCTGCCCCAGGCTGCCAGACCCACATGCTTATCTCCTAGTCTCAATGCATGTAACTGCATAAGTACATAGTACTGCCTCATCCAAATCCTTCCCTCTCAGGACATCTGCAGGATGGTAGTTCCACACCCCTGTTGTCTCAAGACAACCCACTGTTGGCATTTCATCTTTCCCACTTACTGGCTCCCTCACCTTTGGTTCCCCCACCTTGCTTCAGTAGACATCTGTATGCCACATGGCCCCACTGGTTGCATTCAAAACATTTAACCCTAGCTCCTGGACGTGTACCTTTACTAGTGGCTTCCCCTGCTACAGGTGGGTTCTTTTGGGGCAGTCTGTGCTGCCCACCATGGGTTCCTTTAGTCCCATGAGCAGTATTGGGGGTCCCTTTCCTGTGCAGGGCTGTCCTGCTTGCTAGGTATAGGTTTCCCTTCTTCCCTAACTCCTCTGAAGTAGCACACTGTCTATCAGCTAAAAAGATCCTCATGTCCTCAGGCAAAGTGATAAGGGCTTGTTCCCTTACCAAAAGGTATGCCAGCCCTTCAAAAGTGGTGACCTGACATCCACTCACCCAGCTATGAAAATACGTGCGTAGTTTAGCAACATATTCATATACATTTTCATCTGTCTTACGTCTATGCTCACAAAACTTTTTCCTTTACATTTCAGGTGTTAGCTTAAAACATTCCAACAAGTGTCTTTTTACAGCAGTATAATCAAAACAGTCAGTGTCATGCATTTTTGCTGAAGAAGTTACAGCTTTACCATGCAGTAAGGGGGTCAGGAACCATACCCAGAGCCCTTGGTCAACTTCATACTGTTTACATACCTGCTCAAACATATGAATGAAGCTATCAAAATTATCCTCCTCTTTAAACTGTGGAAGAAATGTACTGATGTTTTGTGCTTCTGGAGTCTGGTTACTCCCTTCCCCATTACCTCCATGACTCTGACGAAGAGTCAGCATTTCCCTCTCATGCCTCCTCTGCCGTTCATTTTCCTCAGCTTGTAGACTCCTCATTTTCTCAGCTCCATCTAGTAACATACGCCTGGCCTCCAACTCAAGTCTCTTTAGCTCCAGCTGGATTTTTAAGTCCACTGCAGAAAGGTTGAGCTGTCCATTCTCCGAGGATATTGCATCTCCACTGTCAGTCTGATTGTCCTCCAGGCTGCTGTTTTCTGATGCAGCTGTAACCAAGGCTGCAATCAGGTCTGCCTTAGTCAGGTTTCCATGCACCAGTCCCCTAGCCTGGCCCATCTCTGCCAGCTGGCTCCTTGTCAGCTTTCCATACTCCTCTGCTGACATGCTGCCTGCTCACCCTGACTAACACTAAGCTAACAAAAGAAATAAAACAGTTGTGATCTGAACTCTGAGTATACACTGCATGGCAGTTTAGAGTACAAAATACTTTTAGAGATCACAGTACATAAGCTACAGGAATTCGATCTCTCCACACCACTACAAGCCAATTAGTGGTTGCCAACTAATCAATATGTGATGTGGATCCCACCACAAAAATACAATATGTGATAGGATATCCCAACCACTGCCACCAATATGTGATGGGATATCCCATCACTGCCACCAATATGTGACGCCCGTGCCCTGGCCCAGCAATCAAGGAGCCTCAATCCTCACCACTGACACCAGAGAGGGTGACTCCTAGAAGAGGAAAGGATAACAAATACACACAGAAAGTACAAATTTCCCTTAAGTGCACACAGAGATCACAGTCAGTCTAGGACTGGTTGCACCCTTGCTCTCCAGGTCCCCAGTAAGACTCCCCACTGGCACAGCTATAGGGTCCAGGTCTCACCTAGCTGGGCAAGCTAAAACCTCCAGTACCCTCTCTGTCCAACCAGTGCTTCGTTTCCTTGACCAAGCAGCTGACACAACATACACATACTTTGAGAAGAGGTTATACAATCACACATACCCTCCTGGGAAAAGGCTGGCACAGGTTCTCCAGCTGTGCTCCTATTACCCAGACCATACGGTAGTAATTCCTGCCACCACACAGATAATAATTATCAGCTACTAAAAGGCCCTTAAAACGGTGTCCAATTATTACTGTGCAGTATTATAATCTAATGGTAGCATGACTAAACAGTCAAGGCTTAATTTGGAGTGACATAGGCAGTAAAATCTGTAAATAAGTAATGTACTTTAGAGGTTAAATTACCTCTATATAAACTAGCCACAGGTAAAGGTTTTAAAATATTTAATAATAAATAATTAAAACACAAGACAAAACTACTACAGTACAATGCTACTCAAGTTCAGAGATCACACAGAAACTGAAAACAATATTGTAGGAAAAATCTGATTTCAAAGAAAAATACTTAGTCTAACTTTCTTCTAAGTTTAACTGTTCCTAAGAGAAATCACAGTGCTATAATCCTACTTACATACATAAAGCATAAGCAGTTCTGGGTTATGTCCAAGATCAAAATGCTTCCTAGTCTCTCACTCAACAATAGTTTTTAAACACTAACCAACAGCTGTCTAAGGCCCTCCCAAATTACATCATGGTGACACTTGGTCTGGAGTTCCCAGGCCACAAACTGCATTATTTAGCAAGCTAACACCTGCTCAGGAGACTGCAACAATAAAAAGGCATTTCACATATACACTCTAGCAGAAACCAGAACAATAAAGCACCTTCCACATGTAAATTCTGGCCCTTAACTTTGACCTTAAAACAATGGGCCTGAAACCTTCATCCAGACTCAGTGGAGCCAACTTGCAAAACATCAAAGAGATTCATAAGATCTTTTCAACTTCAAAAGACACATTTGAAATGCTTGGCTTGGTTTTCCTTACAGCAGATGGCAATGTTGCAACAATCTTGAAGTTCACATTTTACAGTGTTTTCTTTCATTTAAAAACACAAGCCTGTATTTTACATTTATTTATACAATTGATAGAATTATGTATCAAATTCTATTTGACTAGGCTGGCAGCCTTCACCCATCATCCTCCAATCTTGACAGAAGTACTAAACAATAAATACAACAAAATTCTAACACATAAAACTAGTTTAGCTTTAGAAAAACTAAAAATTAATACCTTGGCCGCTTCTCCCAAATATCTACATAATTTATCCACAAGAATCAAAATATAATCAAAAGCTAATAACATTAAAACTATCTTCCATGAAAAGAAAGGGAAAAATATCTTGGATATAGGTGACATTATTGATGCCTATAGAAATCACTATATGGAACATTTACAAAATAAAATATACATATCAATCAATTAAATCTAGATGAAAAATGTTCTAATATAAAAAAATACAAGCAAAACTAAAACTTGATCTGCAAGCACCCATATCCTGCAAAGAAATTACAGATACAATAAAAGAGGGTAAAATAATAAACCTCCAGGTATAGATAGCATAATTATAGAAATATATAAACTTTTTCCATCAAAGATACTATCCCTCTTCCATAAAACTCTATTAGAAATTCAGTCACAAGCTTAAATACCACCCTCTTGGAGATATTCCTTAATCATACCAATCCTAATGGAAAACAAATCCCCAAACCTCTGTACCTCATATAGACCTATATCATTATTAAATAATGACTATAAGATATTTATGACAATATTAACTAACAGAATGAAAATACCACTATCCAAAACAGTAAATAATGATCAAACTGGATTTATATATCATCGACACACACATGACAATATTGAAATTAAAATTTCTCTTACAGATTATAGGCAGAATTCACAAAGGCTTGCACGGAGTCTAAGAGTAGTGTAAGACTCCATGCAGCCTTCGCAATCCAGGAACAGCCCGAAAGTCCGTGTAAGAGACCAGCTAAAACGTCTCTTAAACGGAGTGGGTGTGGTTATGCTAATCACCTCACTTGCAGCCGAAAGGCATGCAAATGAGGTAGATTAGCGATCCACGAAGCCCAAAGCAGCCCGTGTAAGAGCCGTTTTAGCTGCAGAAATGTACTCAGCTGACAACTGAGTATGTTTCTGCAAAAATCACAATGGAGCCATGTTAGCTCCAAATAAAGGGTGCATATGTGTCAGGCAGCATGCCAATGGCCAAATATGTGGCCATTGGCAAGGTACCCTGATGCAAATATGAAAAATAAATATTTTTTTTTCGGCGATCGCCGATGTTTAAACGGAGCACAGCCCCACGCAAATGGATTGCGCTGTATAAAACATAAAAATGAAGGTTATAAACCCACAAATGTGGGTTTTATGCAATACATGGATTTACAATGCAGGGACCAGCAGACCAAAAACAACATGGCTACCGTTTAGTGGTTGCTAAGGGGGGAAGCTGAGTCTAAGACATGTAACTAAGCATTAGTAGGCAATCTGATGTAAATGAGTGTTAGGATACTGAATTCCACTGTCACATAGCAAATGAGCACATTCTGAGTATTGTAAGAGATACATAAGGGGGAGGAATAGTGTAGGAGATAGGTGACATCACAGGGGGGAATGGTAGAAAGAAATGCAGTTCATTGGAGTTCAGTGTTACATGACAGATGTCAGACACATATCATGGAAAGAGGAGTGCCACAAGATAAGCATGGGAAAGTCAAGAAATGGAAGGTATACACTGTTGCTTACACCAAAGTTTTTTGCTGGGTGTGCATGCGTGCGTGTGCGCATCATGATGCGCGAGTAGGGCAGTGTGCATGCGTGTAAGGCAGACTGAGTATGTGGGAGCATGTTGGCAGACGTCTAAGACTGTTTACGCTGATGTGCGTGCATTTTAACCCAAATAAGCAGATTCTGAAACATGTAAGCATGTGTGCACGCATGTAAGCCACTGTGAGCGTGTTTCTGCTGGTATGCTCATTGCTCCCCCCTGAGGAAACAGAAAGAAAAAAGGAAGCAACAGAATTAGTAGGAAGCTAGCAGGGAATACTGCTGGAGCTAGCAGGTGAAAGCAATTAGAAGCAGGCAATTACACAGGCAGAATAGTAGCTCAGCCAAGCACTTAAAACTCTGCAAACAGCAGTGCAGGATGTTTCTCTCAAGAGACACTGCAAGACAGGAGTAAGCTATTAGAAGTGAAAACTGAAAAAGCTGAACTCAGAGCAGAAATGCTAGGGGCTGCTATAGCTGTCATAAGGAGACATAGGCGACTTGCTGAGGGTGGTGACAATGCAGATGGTGCCAGACAACCCACAGTGAGGAGACAGAGAAGAGTGTACAGGCCCAGGGTAACCTACCACGGGTTACATGAGCTGGAGATAGTAGAGCACTATAGAGTGGACAGAGACCTCCTGCAGCAAATTGTCGAGCTGTGCAGGCCACGCCTCACACACAGAACCAACAGAGGGGAACCCATCCCAGTGGAAACCAAGGTATGTGTTGGCCTAAGAATACTAGCAACAGGTACCTTCCAGAGACCAACTGGTGATATGATGGGGATATCACAGGCATCAGCCTCCAGGGTACTGCACCAGTTCCTGGATGCCATGTCAGCACATGTCGGTGATCATGTATATTTCCCCAATGCCCGTGAGGTATTGGCCAGCAATATGCGTCTCAATCCAGCAAATAGCAGAATACCCTGAGGTAGTGGGTGCAATAGACTGCACGCATATACACATCAAAGCACCAGCCGGTGAGCAGGGTAGGGCCTACATTAACTGCAAGGGTTTCCCCTCCATCAACTGCCAGGTCGTGTGTGATGCCCAGGGCATAATAATGAATGTGTATGCTGGCTGCCATGGGAGCTACCATGATTCCCATATCTGGCATTTGACGCAGCTGTACCAGACATTTGCCAATGGGGACATCCCACATGGACACCTAGTGGGGGATGCAGGTTATGCACTGGAGCCGTGGCTGATGACACCCATCAGAAATGCACACACACCTGAACAGGAACGCCATAATGAGGCACACGCACAAACACATAATGTAATAGAGCGTGTGTTTGGGCTGCTCAAGTCACGGTTCCAGTGTCTGGACACATCTGGTGGAGCCTTGCAGTACTCACCAACTACATGTACCCAAATTGTCATGGTATGTGCTATGCTACATAATATGATCTTGTGAAAACAGCTGCAGAAGGACCAGCATAGGGCCGGGCCACACAGCCCCCCACCATTGCCAAGGCCATAACAGGAAGAGTGTGACTCGGAGGAGGAACAACCTGAGCCTGCCCCAGTAGGCAGAAGGAGGCGTGCCCAGTATGCCCTGGCCTTGGCAAAAAGGCAATGCATAGCACATACACTGGCTCAGTAGGAACCCTGGGAATGATACCCCTCTCTGACTCACTCATATAATAACAGGGATGCCTAAAATGACATAACCTGCTCTCAAACATGTACAGGGAGTGTAGTATGTGCATCTGACAAAGGCAGCCCTGCAGCACCACCTGAGGCATGAATGCCATGTGTTAAGCAATGTAACACCATGTAGTATATGCACACTTGAGAACCCTGACTAACATCCTACCCTCACCAAGCATGATGCCACAATATGACGATGAGATGATCAATTGCAATAATTGGCTGAAGTATTGCAGTTAATCAAAGGGGATCCAATGTGTGCCAGCCTGGGATGACATGCTGAGCATGACATGATGCTCCACCTGCTAGGGCTGGCATGCACCTATCAGTGCAGGCCGTATGGATACTGGCAAAGGCTGTTGTTACCCACAGCGTGCCCTGAATAGGTAATGCTCAAAACACAAACCCATCTCCATAGGTATCACAAGGGATAAGAACCTAGATGTAATGCTACCCAATGCCAGAAGTCTAAACAGCAAGATGCATGCAGTCTAAACTCACCCAGTATGAAGAATGTTGATATCTGTGCTGTAACAGAAAACTGGGTCAAGGCACACAACAGCACCCTAACACTACCAGGTTACACCTCATACTGTTCTGTACAGCCTCAAAACATGGAACAAGCTACAAAAGGAGGGTGACTAGCAATAATTGTCAAGGATAACCACACCCCCATGTTGGTACCACAACAAGAAGCAGCATGGACTAGCCATGGTCAAGTAACAGTGGCTAAAACTGCCTCCCAGTTTATAGCCTGCTACAGACTACTGTCCCAACACCAGCAACTGCACCTGGCCTATGTTGGAATACATGAATATATCAAGTCATCCAAACCACATTATATTGGGTGACTGAAAATACCCAGACATAGACTGGGAGCATTATACTAGCTCCAACACTGTAGGACAAAAGTTCCTAGAATCCATAAACCAAAATGCCCAGGAACAACATACCACTCCCACAAGAGGGGTAAGCATACTGGATGTGATAATCAGCAACATGGGTACTGGATGGCAAGATGAGAAGTGTATCCCTCACTGGTAAGACCAGACCATAGAGTAATCACACTGGATATACACATCCTGACCACAGTCCCTGGCCAGAAAACCACAGTGAAAAACATGTGTAAAGCAAAAGTTGCACTCCCCCAAACTGATGTGGAATCCATTAAAGGCCCTGTGCAGGTGCAAAATATGGGCCACACCTCAGAACCTGTTATACAGGCATTCCATGAACACTGCCAGGAATGCTTGGATTATGCAATCCTAAATTAAAACAAGACACAATGCCATACACGCAGGCATCTGGCATGGTGGACTCCAACCATTACCAAACCATGCAAGAGAATGAGGAAGCTACTACATGATAGAGCAAACATAAAAAGGGAAGTAATCACTGATCAGTAGTATGGCAATAAAATATGTCCACACATAGAATCCACTAAGGCCAGCTACAACAAGTTGAATCTCTGATTCTTGAGGCAATGTTACACCTGCCCCAAGTACACAGACAACCCTCAACTCCTAATGGCCTAATGGTTAAGGTGTTTGCCTTACAAACACATGGTGCAGGGTTCGAGGCTCACAAGGGATAATTGGCTAGGCTTAAAATGGCTCGCAAGGGCAATTAGCTTAGTACTAATCTATGAAACTATGAAATACAAATATATGTGAGAGATGCAACCATTTATCCAAACCGGAGGCTGAGCTCCCTCAACTCAGTACTGTCAAAACTAGTCAGGAGGAGAAGGTAACCACACACACCACAAACCCAGTCCCACATAGACCTATCACAACTGCAAACCAAAGACATAAACACAGAAAAACATTCCTGGAGGCTCTAATTACAAACACCCCACACCAACAGAGGCCTCCAAAGCAGACACCCAAGCAACCACAACCTCCAAACATAGCACATGCAACACATAGTACACAAAGCTGGTGTGCCAAACAGTCACAGGCCAGAAGGAGAAACAACATGCCTGATACAGTTGTAATAGGTGACTCCATAGTGAGACACACTGCTGTCCCACTCACCAGACTGAACAAGAGAAAGGGTACAGTAAGCTGCCTGTAGGCTGCTACAATACACCACATAACACAAGTATGCAGGTCACCCCAAAGCAAGTAGAAATATGATGCAGTCATAGTCCATGCCGGTGTGAATGACCTGAGATGTACCTCCCCGGACTACATGAAAAGAGACATAGATGAGCTCTCCGATTATGTAGTGCAGGCCAGTATGACACTGACCATTTGCAGCATCCTACCCTCACCAAGAATGATGTCACAGTACAAACACAGAATGATCAGCTTTAACAAGTGGCACAATTACTGGTGTCATTCCAAGGGGATCCAGTGTCTGTCTGCTTGGAATGTCATGCTTGACAAGCCACACTGCAGTTCCAGGGATGGCTTGCACCTGTTACCCCTGGGCGTCTGGATATTGGATAAGGCTTTTGCCACCTCCATAGAGCCTTTCATAGGCAAGGCTGAAAAGACTAACCCACCACCCTAGAAAACATAAGTGGAAAGAAACATAAGGGTAATGCTGACCAATGCCAGATGTGTAAACCTCAAACTGCATGCTCCCGAGGCTCTCCCCAGTATGGAGAACATCGATGTCTGTGCAGTGACAGAAACCTGCTGCAAGCCTCCTGACAGCACACCAGCACTACCAGGTTATACCACATATCATGCGTTATGGCCCCAAAACCTGGACCAAAACATAAAAGGAGGGTGAGTATCCATATTCAGCACAGACACCCATACGTCCAGGTAACTGACAATGCACAAAGCATTGGAGTCCACCCATGTGCAACTAACCATAGGCAAGACTGCTGTACAGTCTGTAGCATGCTACAGACCACAGTCTCACACACAGGAACCCCACCCAGCTGTCCTGAAGACACTGGACAATATGAATTTCCCACCAAATACCAAACAAGGTACTCACAAATTACCACATAGGTGGTAAACCTTTATGTATGGAAGGAGTAATCAGGGACCTAGGGACACAAGTGGACAGTAACCTGTTATGTGACACTCACATTGCCAATGTGGCAAGGAAGACTGTCTATATTGGACACCGTATCATGAAAGGATTCACATCTACATCAACAGAGGTCATTGTGCCCCTATACTGTTCTCTTATCAGACCCATAATCTAGTACAATGCCTCATTTGGGATGTACCTTACCTGACACCTGCAGCAGTTAGAAAGACCTCAAAGGTACCTCACCAAGAGGATAAAGGGTCTCAAATATATGTCATATGCTGCCTGGCTGTAGACACCCCAGCTGAATGCAGTCACATACTGCCTACACAGAGGCATTGTATGTCTGTTGTACAAGGCCATGTCCAACACAGGAGTAATGGACATGCTCCACCCCAGAAAACTCAAAGCCATCTGAGCTGTGAGAGTGAGAGATGTCAACCTCAACACATAATGAAATAGGATGTGCTGGAGGGACAGATACATAACCCAGAGGCTCCCCACACCCTGGAACAGAATCCCACTCCATGTTAGGCAGAGCCCCTCACTGACACTCTTCAACAGGAATCTTGACAAGTGGATGGATGATCGTAGATGTACACTGGGGGTCTTCACTGTGTCACGTCCAGACAGAGGCACAGTAAAGTAAATCATAAATGGCCATAATATTCACATAGCAAGGGGTGGTGAAAGCTACACACACTCTGGCTAGGCTTATAAATGCCCTAGGGTGGATAGCCTAGTATGAACCTATGAACCTATGAAGATACAAATTGTACAGGACACCAAGGATAATCACAAGGCTTTCTCAGCTGATGGTAGGAACCGTGTTGGGAATTCACAGATATGCTCTGAATCACACAAATATTACAAACAACATACCAAACACACACACACATATTGCCAACATACAACCTGACAGGTGCAGTGCAACCCCCCCCCCCAGAATGCAAAATATCTATCCCAGCAGACTTCTGGCCCCCTGACATTGCAGATGCTGAGGTAACAGCCAGCATCTACAAAGCAAAACACATAGCAGCAATGGTATGAGATGGTGTCCTGGGCTGAGTCCAACATGGACTCCAAGAAGAATGGAATGCCAAATCACACTACTGCTCAATGTCAGTCTTACCACAGCATATGTACCCAAAGAGCAGTGTACAACAACAGTGGTCCTTCTCAACAAAGGTGTTGCCTGAATGGATACTGCAAACTACCACCCCAGAATCCTGACAAGCTTGGTCTGCACAGCTATGGAAAGGATCAGCATGTACCACAGACATAAAGATATTGGGGACCTACTGACACCGGACCCTACCCAGTGTGGCTTTCTTAAGTGCAGATCCTGCCCCTTAAACATGTTTGTCTCATTTGAAACAGTCATTAAGGTCATTGATGAGGGCAGTGTGGTCCACACAGCATAGCTGGACCTTGCAAAAGCTTCCATACAATACCCTACGTGTTCATTATAGATATGCTCACCAGCTTAAATATAAACCCATATGTCAGTAGAGGGGTTGCAAACCAGTCCAAGGACAGAACTGACATGTTTAGACAAGCTGCATCCATGTCAGACTACAAACCAGATATAACTGGCATCCCACAAGGCTTGGTCCTGGGACCTCCCTCGTTTGGTATATATGTCCCATAGGTACAGGCCAACATGGAAGGACTGTGTCTGAACATGTTTGCAGAGGACTACAAACTGGCCACCATATCTGACCCTCCAGCTGACACAAGCATCCCACAAAAGGGCCACATAGAAACAGACAACTGGTGCCATAGTCATGTCAGCAAGCTAATTGCAGAAAAGTGTATAGTCAACCCCCGTGGATATATAGTATGTGCACACCAATTACCACATAGGTGTTAACCCATTACGTACTTAACATGTAATGAGAGACCTGGGGACACAAGGTGATAGATATCCTGCATTGGACAAACATGTGGCTGTAGTGTTTACAGAAACATACCATATACCCACCTAATCATGAAGGTTGTCAGATCTAGATAAGGGGAGGTCATTGTGGCTCTGCAGTCATCCTTCATCAGTGTTACAATTGACTACAATAGCCCCTGTGGGATGTACCTCAGCAGACACCTCCATCAACTGTAAAGTCCCCAAAAGTACCTCACCAGGAGTATCAAAGAGCTTGAACAGATGCCATGTGTTGCCTGATTAAACAAACTGCAGCTCCACACACTGCCATACTGCCCACCCAGAGGCAAGCTGTGCCTGATGTATAAAGCCATGTCCAAGCTGGAATCAATGAACATGCTGCACCTTGTACAATCTGAATGGCAGTGAGCTATGCACATGAGAGACCTGAACCCCAGCACTGACATACATAGGACAAGCTGTACTGCATGATCCATAACACAGAAGCCACCTCTACTCATGAGTAAACTCCCAGTACAGGTTAGCCAGAGAGTCACTCATCGATTCTCCTCAAGAGGAATCTTGATGAGTGGATGGGAGATGGTAGGTTTACCCTGGGTATCACTGTTATGTCACAGGTAGACAGAGGCACAGTATACTAACCATGACATATGTCATGGCAAACTCCACTTACAATGTGTGTTGAAGGACAAACACACTCTCCGACTAGCATTAGAAATGGCCTAGGGCACATCGCTAGTGTTTGTCAATGTACACCTATGTTGTGGAATACACTACCAATGTTGGACAAGCCTGGTTTAAGTAGTTCATATCTGAACATAATGCAACATGGTCAGATGTGCACAACTGGCCCCTAACCAGGCTGTTGTGCTCACTATGGAAATGTAAAGCAGTGATAGGACTAAAGCCCAGGATACTGTCCACCACAGTGAAAGTACTGAACCAGTACACTATACGGTGCTACAGTGTTAGGTCAGTATGAAAGGATGTTGACAACTGTATGCAAAGTATCCCATGCAAACCCTGCAGGCACAGTATAATCCCTGTTGTGTTCAGACACAAAGCAGTTGGACAGTAACTACACAACATGACACACAACACACAACCATAAACGGGAGATTTTGTTGAAGTTCACACTCATCCACAAATGTGGTGGGCTGCAGAGTTCAACATATGGAAAGCTCACACTGGGCATGCTCGCACACTTTGATAAATGAGACATATGTCAGACAACATGCCATGGGAAAGCTGAACTGGGCATGCTCACACACTTAGGCCAAATCTCAGTTTAGCAGTTGGCCACACATATCTGGTATTTGTACGTGTTATTCCAGGAACCAACCACATTACAGCAATCTACCCAGTGCACATAGTTAAATGACTACAGAGACATACGTGATATAGTGGATCCCTCCCATATTCAAACATCTTCCACAGATATACAAGTTGTTCATACAAACAGGGAATGCTATGGCAATAAAGACCTGCAAACAGTCTATCAGCAACAAATAATGTGCATCTGACAATTAAACATATGGGTGTAGAGGTCAACACTAGGCTGTTTTCCCTAGGGAATAACAGCTTAGCCAGAGTGTGCTTGGCGTATGCCTCCCCAGTACAGTAGGCTACTGTGCCACTGTAAAGTAGGTCACATAAGACACCGTGTGATGACAGTGTGCTGTGCCTCTGTCAAGCAGGGACACAGTGGAGATCCCAGGGTTTGAATTTGCTAAGCCACATCCATGTTGTTGTTGTGTGCTGGAAGAGGGTTGCTGAGGACCTCTAACAGTAAGTGGGTGTCAATAACAGACTGAGGGGAGCCTTATCTGCATTGTCTGGACAATTTCACTGTCAACACTGTGTCGTAATGATTATGAGGGATTGAAGTGTCATGCTGGTACTGTTCAGAGATGTCCTCCCTCTGTGGGCTACTGCTCTGCAATGTATTAGCTCACTCTGTCTGTTGGACAGCTCATATATGGCTGGTGTACACCTGACAGGTGTCCTGTTGTGGAGCAGTCATGGGGATATTTGGGATAGCATGATCAATGCAAACCTTCCACATGCTCATAGAATGCAATTGTCAAGGATTATGCAGAGTGGCCTGTATACTCCCCCAGCATGGGCCCTTTGAAGTCTTCCACCCCAGTCTTCACAAGTGTAAAGTCTGCTTTTGATAAATACAATTTGCTTGCAGTGACAACTTTGCCTGGGGGTGGGGATGGGATATGGATGTCCAGGGAATGGTGGGTATGGTCATATATCAACAATGGTGGTCTACCTCTGGTGTGGAACAGTGAGTACCCATGTTGCAGATGGTCAGGTGCAATATGTATTCCCCCTTGTGGCTGTGGTGAGTGGTTCTGCCATAGCACATGGACTCACAAATTGTAGTGGCTGTAGGGTAATGTTGTAGAGGCCTGAGTAGTTTGCACACACAATATGCCTGTACCTGACGTTAACAACTGGAATGGTGTATGTGAACACCTGCATATCTTGGCACTGTTCCCAGGGAAGCAAAGTGTGTGTCCTGGATGTGGGAGGGGTGGTCTGGACTGGTTGTGTTGTGTGTTACAGGTCCTGTGGTCACAAAGCATGGTATAGAACATAACCTGCCAGTGCAATGTGCATATCTGACCCTGAAGTCAGTGGCTGCAAATGCATATATATGCTATCCCCCACCTGACAGGTAGTACTAGATGTACATACCTCTGCAGAAATAATGATGTCAGCACCCTATAAATACTGCAGGTGCAGAACAGATGCCCAGTAATTCGGATAGTGCGCTCTGCTAATGCGTCTCCTTCAAATGTCATAATATAGTTAAGTAGGGGTTTGGATCCTGCAAATGCTCAGTGTGTGTGGGTGAGCGGGGTTAGTGTGTGTGCAAGTCTGTGTAAGGGAAATGTCCCTTTTGGCAACTGGGAAAACACACTACAGGATGCACATTCCCCTTTCTAAACACTGATGATGTCAGCACCCTATAAGTACAGCAGGAGAAGTGAAATATCCCAGTAATGCGAATAGCGTGCTCCGCTAATGCGTCCGTCTCGAGTGTCATAATATAGCTAGGTAGGAGTTTGAATCCTGCAAATGTTCAGTGTGTGTGGAGGGGGGTTAGTGTGTGTTCAAGTCTGTATAAAAGAAATGTCCCTTTTGGCAACTAGGAGAACACACTACAGGATGCACATTCCCCTTTCTAAACACTGACGATGTCAGCACCCTATAAGTACAGCAGGAGAAAGGAAGCCTCCCAGTAATGTGAATAGTGTGCTCTGCTAATGCGTCCGTCTGGAGTGTTATAACATAGTTAGATAGGGGTTTGAATCCTGCAAATGGCAATTGTGTGTGGGGGGTTGAAGTAGGATGTGTGAAAGAACTGACCCTTTTGCCAACCAGTACAACACACCAGCTGCTGCATATACCAATCTCTACACAGAGATGATGTGAGCACCCTACAAGTACAGCGGAAGAGGACAAATCTCCCAGTAATGCAAATAGCATGTTCTGCTACTGCGTCTCTCACCACTGTCATAGCACAGTTAGTTATGGCTTTGAATTCCACACATGCCACATGTGTTTTTGTCACAGAGAATGCCCATGTGTGTGGGTTGTTGTTCACAATAATGCATGACATCGATTAAACCAGTAATGGCAATGGACACAGATGATGTATGTGTGTGCCAAATACACATATGTACCCGTGACCTTCAATAGTTACCATGTCTGACGCCTGCCACATGTGAATACATGGTATTTGCACTGGATAATATTATGACTGTGGTCTTCTGTGCGGGTGCTGCATGTGGTATGTGTATATACAGTGTGAGATGCATATGTTATCATCCTAGCAGTGAGGGATACACATCTGGTCTGGGGCATATAGTCTACATGTTGTTGATGAACAGGTGCTGCATGTTTTCATCTGTTGTGGGAGTGGTAACAAGTTGTTCCATAGCAATGCAGTGACTACATGCTAGGAACCTTTCAGCTAGGGTGTTGTAGCTACAGTAATTCATCAGCATTCAGTAGTACGTCAGCATTCCTGGTGAGGGTATGATGCCAACCAAGGTCAGGGTCATACCAGCCTGTGCCACATGCTCAGAGAGCCCTTCCTTCTTCCCTATCATGTAGTCCAGGGAGGTACATCACAGGTCAGCCATAGTGGCATGGACAATGACTGAGTCATATGTGTCCATGCCTCTGACTGACCTGTATGCTTGTGTTATGTGGTGGACCACAGTGCCCCACGGGCATATCACTGTGACCTTCACCTTGTCCAGCCTGGTGAGCATGACCTCACTGTACCGGACAATAAAGGTACCTAACACAACTGTAGCAGGTGTGTTGTCTAGTCGTACAGGCTGTGACTGTTTGGCACACAGGATTTGTGTGCTATGTGTTGCACATGCTGTGTTCTGGCATAACGTATGCCTGTGTGCCAGCTGCAGAGGTGTCTGCCACTCAGGCAGGATGCTATTCTTAGGCTCCACGAATGGCCCAGTGTGTTCACGTGTTTGTATTGCTGTCAGTGTAGGTCTACATCAGACTGGTATTGTAGTCACTGTAGTATTTCATGCCACCTGACAGGTTATGCCAGTACTGGGTTCAGAGTGCTTAGTCCCCAGTTTGGCTATGTGGTTGCATCTCATACATGTGTTGTACATCCATGTGTAGGGGAGAGGGTTGACTGTGTACATGTGGCAGCTGTGACGTTGCCACATGACCCACATATTCCACAACTGTACCATAGAGGTGACTGACAAGTGACCTTTGCACATGCTACCATAGTATTGTGATTGCCATGGTGATTAACAGCACATAGGGTGAATGGGGAACAAGGTACATAGGTTCATAGGTTCATAGGTTCATACTAGGCTATCTGCCCTAGGGCATTTATAAACCTAGCCAGAATGTGTTTGGCTTTCACCACCCATTGTAAATTTATCTTGCTATGCCCTTTTTCGAGGTTAGTATACTGTGCCTCCGTCTAACAGTGACACAGAAGTGATACCCGGGGTAAACCTACGATGTCCCATCCACTCATCAAGATTCCTCTTGAAGAGAGTCAATGAGGGACTCTGCCTAACCTGGACTGGGATTTTATTCCAGAGTGAAGGGAGCCTCTGGGTTATGAATCTATCTCTCCAGCATGTCCTATTTATTTCAGTGCCGAGGTTCAAGTCTCTCGCGTGTGTAGCTCGATGGGATTTGGATATTCTGAGGTGCAGCATGCCCATTACTTCCGGGTTGGACATGGCTTTATACGTCAGGCACAGATCGCCTCTGAACAGGCGGTATGCCACTGAGTACAGCTGGAGTTTCTTTAACCGGTCAGCATATGGCATCTGTTTGAGCCCTTTGATCCTCTTGGTGAGGTACTTTTGGGGTGTTTCCAGTTGCTGCAGTTGTCTGGTAAGGTACATCACAACAGGGGCATTGTACTCAATTATGGGCCTGATGAGGGATGAGTAAAGAGGCACAATGTCCTCCCCTGATCTAGATGTGAATCCCTTCATGATGAGGTGGGCTATATAAAATGTTTTTCTAACCACTTTGGCCACGTGGTTGTCAAATGAGAGATTGCTATCAACTCGGGTCCCCAGGTCCCTAATTACTTCTTCTGTACTTAATGGATTACCACCTATGTGGTACTTTGTGGGCACTTTTTTTTGCCAAAGGGGATGACTATACACTTTTTGGCATTCAGCTTGAGGCCATGGCTCTAGCACAAGTTGTCTGTTTCTATGAGGCCCTTTTGGAGGATGCTTATGTCGGCTGGAGAGTCGATTATGGTGGCCAGTTTGCAGTCATTTGCGAATTTGGTCAGCCACAGTCCTTCCATGTTGGCCTGTACCTCCGAGAAATATATACCGAACAAGAGAGGTCCCAGGACTGAACCTTGTGGGACACCACTTGTAACTGGTTTGGAGTCTGGCATGGCTCCAGCAATTATAACCATGTGGGTTCTGTCCTTGAACCAGTGTGCAATCCATCTAGTGACATAGGGGTTTATATTTAAGCTGGTGAGCCTCTCTAGAATGCCTGAGTGGGGTATTGTATCGAAGGCTTTTGCGAGGTCCAGGTAGGCTGTGTGGACCACCTTCCCCTCGTCAATGGCCTTGGTGACTGTTTCAAAGAAATCAACCAGGTTTAAGAGGCAGGGTCTGCCCTTAACAAAGCCAAACTGGGTATGATCCAGTGTCTCTAGGTCCCCAATATCTTTATTTATGAGGGACATGATGATCCTTTACATAGCTTTGCAGACCAAGCTAGTCAGGCTTATGGGGCGATAGTGTCCAAGATCCGTTGAGGCACCACCTTTATGGAGAGGGACCACTGTTGCTGTACACCACTCTTTGGGCACATATCCTGTAGTAAGGCTGGGATTGAACAGTAGTTTTATGTTTGGGTGTAGCTCTTCCTGGAGTTCATGTAGGACACAGCCCGGGACACTGTCTGGTCCCATTGATGCTGTGTTTTTTACTTTGGAGAGGGAAGATCTTACCTGAGCATCTGAGATGTCAGGGGGGCAGCATTCTGCTGGGATAAATATTTGCCCTTTCGGTGTGGAGGGGGGGAAGTTTGCGCTGAACCTGTCAGCTAGAATGTTGGCAATGTCTGTGGGTTCAGTGTTTCTTTTGACATTTTGGACTACCTCTGAGCATATCTGGGAATTACCACCCAGGTTCCTAACATAACTAAAGAAAGCCTTGTGATTATCCTTAGTGTCCTGTGCAATTTTCTCTCGAAGCTGGCCTTAGACAATTTTATGAGTGCCCATAGTTTTTTGCTAATACTGATCAGTGATGCCTTCCCTTTTGGGATTTTGCTGTATCATTTAGTAGCTTCCTCCTTCTATTGTATAGTTTGTTTATGGCTGGGATCCACCAGACAGGACGTCTGCCTTTGGAGGATTGGGTCTTGGTTTTATTTGGGATCGCATGATCCATGCATTCCTGAAGGTGTCCATAGAATGCATTTATAGAGGAATCTGCGGTCAGGGCCATATTTTCCACAGGCCCGGGGGCTTTGAAGGTTTCCACCTCAGTTTTGAGGAGTGTGAATTTGCTTTAGAGAAGTTTTTCACTGTGGTTTTCTGGGCAGGGGGTGGGGTCAGGATGTGAATATCCAGTGAGATTAGTTTATGGTCTGATCTTACCAGTGAGGGATACACTTCTGGTCTGGAGCATAGAGTCCCCATGTTGGTGATGATCAGGTCCAGTATGTTTTCCCCTCTTGTGGGAGTGGTAACAAGTTGTTCCATAGCATTTGAGTTCATAAATTCTAGGAATCTTTGGGCTAGGGTGCTGGAGCTAGAGTCATGCTCCCAGTCTATGTTTGGGTAGTTGAAGTCGCCCAATATAATGGTGCTTGGAGAAACCTTCATATTTTCCACTGTTCTCAGGAAGGCCGAGTGCAGTTCTTGGGTTTGGGAGGGTGGTCTGTAGCAGGCTATAACCTGGAAGGCAGTTTTACCCACTGTTAGTTGCACATGGATAGTCTATGATGCTTGATGCTTTGCCACCAACCTGGAGGTGTGGGTATCTTTGATGAATATCGATAATCCCCCTCCTTTTGTGGTTCCGTCCAAGTTTTGGGGCTGAAAAGCATGGTATGAGGTATAACCTGGTAGTGCTGGGGTGCTCTCGGTAGCCCTGAACCAGGTATCTGTTACTGCAGAGATATCGATGTTCTCCATGCTAAGGAGAGTTTTGAGTGCGTGCATCTTGAGGTTTAGACTGCTGGTGTTGAGTAGCATTACTCTTAGTTTCTTATCCTTTGTGATACCTATGGAGGTGGGTTTGTCTTTTGAGCCTTGCCTAACAAAGGCACTATGGGGGTAGCAAGAGCCTTTGCCAATATCTGAAAGCCCAGGGGTGACAGGTGCAAGCCGTCCCTAGCGAAGCAGGTGGTTCAACAGAAGGTGAGTATGTGAGGGTGTAGTGCCTGTGATTAGTTAGCACTGGCATATATGACTGCTCACGTGGACAAATGCCAGGTAAGTCATATGCAATGTGTCACATGCAACGTACATGTGAACAGGACAAACAGTGACGTTCTGTCAAGTGAGACATGGACATACATATAGTAAGCTATGCAGATGTCACTAGGAGTCCACAGAAGCTCTGTAACTCTGCATTGCAGCTGGGATCAGTATTCCAGGGTAATACATGCATGCAAACAAAGCTACAGTAAGCAGGGCTGCATGTAGTCCATTGTACAAAAAACAAGCTGTACCACTTCCAGTAGGTAACACTGCAGATATGCAGGCACTATGCACATGTACATGGAAATACACAGGTCAGATGGCTAGGGTCCAGTCTCAGCACACACAAGTGTACAGACCATGTACCATCAGGATGTACAATAACTGGATGGAAACCCATGTGCTCATACCTGCAGTAATACACATGTCAAATAACAGACACTGAGCCTTCACTCAGTGGTTCCATACTTAGTAGGATGTATGCTACCTGGCCTGCCACCACAGTATCCCTGACATGTATGGGGACTCTCCCTCCTGTGACAGTTAGTTTTGTGTGTTGGGGCTGTCTAGCATGGTATGAGATGTGAGCTTGCAGTGCTAGGGTGCTCCTGTGTGTCCTGTACCAGTCGTGTAGTACTGCACACATATCAACATCCTCAAACATCCGCATTGCAGAGTCCAGTGTGGGCAACATGCCACTTGCAGTTTACATGTCCATCATTGTGTATTAATACTTTCATTACCTTATCCCCTGTGCTACCTATGTATGTAGCCTTCTGTTCACATCCTTACCACCAGTATGCCAACATGATCAGATGATACACTATGGTACTTACCATGGGTGTAGACAACAGTACATGACAATCATACCCTTACTGCATCAGGCATGCTGTGATATACCCACAATTATATTAGCACACAGTACTGTTAACATGATACTATTACTACACGTCTATGTAGTCACCCTGTGCATCAGCAACATGTTAACTTGTACCTGCACTGATGTTACAGATTGCAGGAGGTGGCACAGTTTCATCATATGCACAGGGTGTGAACTTGGTATGCTTGAGTCAGCCACCGATACCACCAATTGACATGTATGTGTATGTGTGTTGGTGAGGGACAGCAGTACAAGGTGGGGCAATGTTGATGCAGTGAGTGCATGTATGCAGTAGCCCTAGGTGTTGTCAATTCGCATGTGTGTATGGATGCACACAGTTCCACCTCATGGCTGCCATATACTGGTGTTTGTGGACAGCCACAGACTGTACCTGCCAGGTCATACAGATCAGTGTCTCTGGCCACGGACACGGTACCTGTGCCTTGCAGGGGTGCTAAGGACCGTATCCAGTACCAACCCAGACTGGGTACTGTCATCAGAAGCAGGTGTTTGTTGACTGGACACAGATCCCTGTCGGGCCTGGCCAGAGCTACGTTCACGTGGTCTCCTGGGGTGATCTGATGACAGCACACACCCAGCATTGCTCAGGCTGCTGCTGGCACTATGGGGGCAGCCACAGCCCTGTTGTAATCCGCAATGACTGCCAGCTGCTGCTGTTGCTGGCATACGCCCACGTCGACTCCTCAACCGTCCACCATCACCCTGACTCATGGACATGAAGTTGTGGAACCGGTCTAATATGTCCCAACGTCTGTCTATGACATCAGTGAAATTACGGATGGCAACCGCAATGTCACGCATGCTGTCAGTCATGGCTGGTGAACCGTTCCATACGTGACTGTGCCTGCATGACAGCCCAAAACATAGCTGAGGTTGTAAGACCTCTGCGGGCACGTCTGACAGGGGCAGTACGCCCACGGATGCTCCCATGAGAACCCCTGGACATCTGTCTGTGTGGTACCATCTCAGGGCCATGCCCATGGCTGCTGTGTGGGGACGTATGTTCCACAAATACCACATTACCCTGGTCAATGCCCACTGTATGCTGTCCATCACCTAGGGACATTGGTGACAAAGGGTGTATTGGCAGGATAACTGCGCGCATTGATGGGGTTGACAGCTGTGTACTGTGAATTGGATGACCAATGACGGACCCTTGCTACCTTCCTGTCCCATTACACAGATGCCATCATTATCAGTACCCATGGCACCTGATTCAGGTTCCCTGCTGCATGACACCAGAGCAGCACCAGAACCTGTAGGAGGGAAACAGGAAACACAGTTTACAATGTCTACACAATATTACCAGTGATGCACACATCCACACATGCACAGGTCCACACATGCACACATGCACACATGCACGGGTGCACAGGTGCACACATGCACACATGCACACATGCACAGGTGCACACATGCACAGATGCACAGATGCACACATGCACACATGCACAGATGCACACATGCACTCATGCACAGTTGCACACAGTTGCACACAGTTGTACACTACTCAGTATGCGAAATATCAACACACAGACACACCTGCATGCATACACACAGAGCACTACTCAGTGAGCCTAATATTACTATTACTATCAAGACTATTAAAGGTATTGTTAATACACAGTCACCAGCATGGATAGGCTGCATTGCTGTTACACTGGAGGGATCTGCAGAACTGAGAAAACTAATATCAGTGGGCACAACTGTGCCATTGTTACTGAGTATGATACAGGTCAGTAGTACAACAGTCGCCTTTCACAGGTCAGCTGCTGATATTGAGGATATCACACTTGCACATTAAATACTATGATGACAGCTACAAACCAAGGACACACCTCACACATGCATTAACTACCAGTGTACACAACAGTCAACTATACATATGGCATATTACCTGCACGCTCATAGTCTTGCTGCTTCGTGGCTCCAGCCTCCATCATAATGCATGTCTGCTGCTGTTGTTGTTGGTGGGCTGGAGCCACTACACTCATGAGTAGTCCCTCCAGTCTGGTGAGTGGGGATGTGTAGCCATTAGCGCCT
>NC_056731.1:1546301740-1546331564 GCF_019279795.1 Protopterus annectens | reverse complement strand
CCAATGGCCACATATTTGGCCATTGGCATGCTAGATGACACATATGCACCCTTTATTTGGAGCTGACATAGCTCCGTTTTCAATTTTGCAGAAATGTACTCAGTTGTCAGCTGAGTACATTTCTGCAGCTAAAACGTCTGTTACATGGACTGCTTTGGGCTTCCTGGATCGCTCAAATACCTCATTTGCATATCTTTGAGCTGCAAATGAGGTATTGAGCAATTCCACGCCCAGTCCGTGTAAGAGATGTTTTAGCTGTCTCTTACACGGAGGTTTGGGCTGTTCCTGGATCGGGAGGCTTACACGGAGGCTTACACTACTCTTAAACTCCGTGTAAGCCTTCGTGAATCCTGCCCATTGTCTAGCTAAAACATATTTTTTTCATCTGGACTGTAGCATGCCATTCTAATTCAATTGTCATCTGAAGTCATTTTGGAAAGATTGACAGCCTGTTCCTTAACAATATTTTTTTTCTATCCTAAACTGTGAGAATCTCTTCTAGTCAAAATTATTTAAATCTATATCCTCTTTAATCAATTTGTTGAACAAAACCTCATTGTGTTTTATATGTATGTGCAGATGCTCTTGTCAGCTGAAAAAAGCATAAAAAAATATTATTCAAATCCAAGTCTTGTATATTCCCACAAACACTTATCGAAATGTAACTGTTTAAGCATAGTGCCTTGTTTGATACTTTCATGAAAAATATGTTTGAAAAATATTTTTATGTTCTGGAAAAGTGGATGGACTGCTCTTGATGAATTTTTCAAATATTTGAAGAATACAGCTTGATTTTTCAGGATTTCTTTTACTGTTGATTTTAAAGTAATTAGTTTTTTTTTATTTTGAATATAATAATTAGGGATGCTAAAGTCTGAATCAACTTTTTAAAGAACTCTTCTTTTTCAACCGATATTTACAATATAGAAATGCTTACCATTTTGTGTTAGATTAGAATGAAAGTAAAATCACAAATGGACAGAGGCATACATTATACACCTGAGATTTAGGTGAGAAAACTGGAGCACCTAGATAAAACCTACATACAGACTACACACAGAGGGAATCATAACCAAAAACTCAACCAGATAGCCAAGTTCTGTGAGACAGCAATGCTACTCACTCCTGTCTGTGTGCAGTAATGAAAGCCACATTTATTAACATTTTACACCTTAGATACTAAAAATAAAAATAATACTTTCACACAATAATATAAGAAGGGGTCCATATCAGCTTATCGAAAGCTGATAACATTGAATGCTAGGTATCTATCTCTAAAGGTCGAACAGCCAAACTAGCAAAGACCCTGAACAGCGATTTTTTTCCCAGGGGAAAAAAAATCGCTGGGCTCTTGGGAGTTTGTTATTTCCTCTACTGTGGTGTGATCTTGGAGTTGGTATATTTAAGTAGGGGGGTGTGAGGAGGCACAGCCCCCCACATCATGTTGTGTTTTATTTATTTATTTATTTATTTATTTATTTTTGCAGAACAGCAATTTTTTTCCCTGGGAAAAAAAATCACTGTTCCGTTCCTTTGCTATTTTGGTTGTTTAACCTTTTGTGGTCGATCAACTAGCATTCAATGTTATCAGATTTTGATAAGCTGATATAGACCCATAAGAAGCACACCCATGTATAAATCCACTAGAAAAACAAAACATTTTTCTCCTGAGGTCCTCAATACTTTACTCTGTAACTGTGACTGGACCCCCCCCCCCTAAAAACTATCCTACTTGACCAGGCTGTAGGATATTTCAACAAAACATTTCTACAACACCTAGACACTGTCGCTGCATTGCACAAAATCAACGTTAGAACCTCTACAAACCCTTGGCTCAGTAAAGAAACCAAACAAATCCTCAAGTCCAGAGACACTGCCTGCCTTTACTATCAAAAAACAAACGAAACACAAAGCCCAACTAAGTACCAAAAACTGCGCAACCGTGCAAAAAATGTATTAGGCTGGACAAAAAATTCTGCTACACTACATTACAAACTAAATACCAACACAAACCCCAAAAATTTTGGAAAAATGTAAGCCAGCTACTAAAACCCACCCAAAAGACTACACCCAAACCAATCACCCGACACTAAAGTTCCCATCAAAACACAATTCAACTCCCACTTTGTGAACTCAATTCTATCCTTAGTATCACAGGACAGTTCCAACCTCACTATCCCCCCAACACAAATAACAATAATATAAGCTTTACCCTCAAAACAGTTTCCACCACGTCAATCAAAATCATGCTGTCCAAACTAAAAACCTCATCAACAGCATCCGACCGACTCCCCAGCTATTTCTTGAAACTCACAGCAGATGCTATTGCTATCCCAATCTCCACTCTCATAAACAGATCAATTGTTGAAAACTATGTGCTCAAACTCTGGAAAATATCCTGTGTTACACCCATACATAAAGGTGGGACCACCACTGAACTTATTAACCACAGACCCATTGCTATACTTTCCCCCCTGGCCAAAATCTTAGAAAAATGCACCCATACCCAGGTGCTAAAATATCTCCTAGACAGCAACATCCTGTCACCTACTCAGTATGGTTTCAGATCTGCCCATAGTACTACTACTGTCCTCCTCTGCTTCACAGACACAGTAAACTGTCTCAAAGATGAAGGCCTGCAGGTGTCAACTCTTTTTTTTGGATATGTCCAAAGAATTTGGCACAGTCTCACACCAAATCCTGCTAAACAAACTAAACCAATATCACCTATCAAATTCCATTCTTACCTGGTTCCAAAGCTACTTAACTGACATGTACCAAGCTGTGAAATGGGAAAATTCTCTCTCTCTCCTCAGCTGCCCATAATGATAGGAGTCCCACAGGGTTCTATCTTAGGACCACTACTAATCACAATCTTCACAAATGACCTCCATACCTCCACACGACATGTATCTATCATTCAGTATGCAGATGATACTACCTTAATCTGTGCTGCACAAAACATTCCCACCCTCCTGCAAACAACTCAACTAGGATTTTCTGACAATGAAAACTACCTTACCAAAGCTCAACTTATCCTCAATCCAAAGAAAACTCAGCTTATGATTATAACCAGTTCTAACAAAAACACTGATACAGTCAATTCACTATCTACTCCACAAATGCTACTCCAATCACTCCAGTGGCACAGGCTATGCTACTGGGTATAACCATAGAATCCCACCTAAAATTTGATAGTCATCTCAACTTAACTATTAACTCATCAACCCCAAGTACCTTCTCATGGCGCCTGTGTGCTTAACACCGAGCGCGCCATGAGAAGTTACTAATTTTAAGCTGTTACCCCTGAGTGCTTCCTGAAACGTGAGAAACTGTAGTGCACATTTGTAGTTAAACCCAATGTAAAACACACTGAAACTGTAACTGAACATGTAAGTTACATTATATAGTTACAATTCAGTGTGTTTTCACATTAAGTTCACATTAAAGTTTTACTTGTAAATCCATTTAAAAGGTTGTTTTTAAAGCAAGTGGTGGCAGCCAATCGGATTCTTACAATCCGAACCACCACTTGCATAGCAGCTCCACCCCCAACCTAATTTTCTTTTCTTTTATCCTAATAAATAGAGGGTCCAGCTACAGGTATTTCTTTTCTTTTTTTGAGACTTTACTCGCTACTGGATCCCTCTATTGTATTTGTGCATTCACGGAGATCGCCAGAGATAGCCATTGACGCTCACCGGTATTTGCTGCAAGGAGTTCCTGGTGTGACTGCTCGAAAGAACTGCTTTTTTTTTTCCATTCAGGTAAGCTAGACAGTAAGCTCAGAGAGTATGTGGTTGTCATTATACCTTACTTCACCCCCAAATATCTAGAAATGTGTTTGCCTTATGTCTAGATTGTTGATTCAATTTCTTACAGTTGTAATAGCAGTTTATCGTTTCAGACGGCGGGAAGGGTGCTTGGTTTACAGTTAGAATGTTGGGGTAAGTTAACGTATAGTGTGGGTATACTTGTATTGTTTTGGTAAAGTAGTAACATTTTGTAGAAAAGTAGCCTTGTTATTTTAGTTTTGTTCCCCTATGCCAGGCACTTAGTTTTGTAGTCACTGGCATGCTCCATCTATGTATAGAAATAAATGGCTGTGCCTACATGTATTTAGACAACTGTAAACTTATTTAGGTTTAGACTTTGGTATGTAGGTGACATACCTACATAATGTAGGTATGTCTTTTTTATACTCGTGCAGATTTGCATTTTCGCTGCTCAGATTAAGGTACAAGTAGAATGTGTTCAGCAGTATATGTGTCTAAGCGCTATAATGTCAAGTGAGTGTAAGTCCATTTTCAAACCCGATGTAGTAACATAAAATAAGTTTAGTCTATTTCTTTGACTTGTTTATGGGGAATGTGTAAGTGGGTAGGGCTCATATATATAATATATGTGGGTTGTGTAAAGGTTCTTGGTAAAATTAAGCGTATGCGGAAGAGCACAACTTCACGCGGTATAGTTTTTGCAAGAACACATACACACACTACAATGTGAGCCCTAGACTCATTACTGCTTGTTTTGCTTTCAGACGTGATTATGGTATTATTGTTGCAGTAGAATATGCTATTTTTGCTTTTAAATAGTTATGTGAATAACTACGTAAAATTGACTAATGCACTTTTGCTATCAAAGTCCAGTTTCTGGAGGAGCATGCCATTTTGAGCCCAAGTGAAGGAAAACCAGGGACATGTGTCTTGAGATTTGACTGGGAGAAGGAGGAAGGGGAAGACAATTGTTGGGTAAAAAAATGTACTCTTGTGGCACAAGTAAAAATGCTACAGAAATTCGAATAATTTACGTTGCAGACTTTACATATTCATGTATGTATATGTTAAAATATTTAACTGAGAAGGTAGTCAAAGAGCTGTTATAGAGCTTTGAGTGCGAGTAAAATGAGTATTTCAAGGAAGCAAGTGTTGGGATGTAAGCTGGAGGAATAAGATGGTTGATACTATGGGATGAAATTAACGAGAGGTTAGTGTGATTTCATGTTGGTGTGGGTTGGCTAGTCTGAAGACTGTCATGAGAAGTACAGTAGTACTAAAGGCATTTGCATGATAAAATAGTGTACATGCACAACATTATTTTCATTTGTAGCATGTAATATGAACCTGAGACTTATTAAATGTTCTGATGGAGAGGATGGGAATAATTTCCAGTGAAACATTAAAAGCAGAGTTTAAATTTTATGAATTTTAATGGTTAACTGTTTAAAAAAAAATAATAGTTACAGAATTGACATGTTTGCCACTACCGCATTTAAACTACAGCGCATTCATTTATTAACATTTGATTACAAGGAAAGCTTGACTGTATGGGAGCCCACTTTTAGCGGCGGTCCAACGAGGAAAAGCTCCAAAGTATTGCAAAATGTTTTAAGAATAGTTTGCAGTCTTGTTTTTTTTTTTCTTTTTAATTACCAGTAATATGAAAACATTTAAGAATACATTCAAGGTTTCTGGTTTTAATAGAGAATGTAACTAGTTTTATAGAAGTTAAAGGCAAGGTAGTATAATGCTAACGATGAAATATGAAGAGAGAAAAGCTGTCTTGTATATTCAGAGAGAAAGAGGAGGGGGTGGGATAGAAGTAAGGAAGTGAGTGAAAGAGACAGTAAGGAGATGTAAGGTATGAAGAGGTATTTGTTAACGTTAGGGATCATAGGAGGTTATTAGGCTAATGGTCCTGGGGCCCTTACGAGCCTAGCCAAGAGTTTGTTCCCCAAAAAGAAACCTCACTCAGCACCTGTCACTCCTGTCAATGGGGGACAAAGGTGGAACCCCTGGGACAAGTTTGTGGTTTCCCATCCACTCATCAAGGTTGCACTTGAGGTACTCTGACATGTATGGGAAGTCTATTGCAGAGATGGGGCAGCCGCTGGGAGATGAACCTGTCTCTCCTACAGGTTTTGTTGATGTCTCATATTAGATTTAGGCCTATGGAGTGGGTAATGTGAGAGTAGTTAGACTTATGGATATAGACCATCTCTAGTAGGCAGGGTCTGATATTGCCTTGTAGGCGAGACATGGATCACCTCTGAGCAATCTGTATGATACCGTTGGAGGCCATGGATTCTCCTTGTGGGGTATTTCTGTGGCAGTTACAGTTGGTGCATGTGTTTGGAGAGGTGTACAACAAACAGGGCATTGTACTAGATTATAGGTCTAATGAGGGAGGAGTACAGAGAGGTAGTATTTTTTTTTTTCCCTGGATGCAATCCCTTTTACTTATGAGATGAACCAAGTAGAAGGCTTTGCTGCCCACAGCTGCCACATGATGGTTGAATGCGAGATTGTTGTCAACCTGAGTACCCAGGTCTCTCACCATGGGTTGTGTGCTTAGGGGATTGCTGCTAATGTGGTAATCAGTCGGGGTGTGATTTTGCCAAATTTGCTGCTGATGTGGTAATCAGTAGGGGTGTGTTTTTGCCAAATGGTATGACTATGCATTTTTTTGCCTTTAATTTAAGGCCATAACTTTGTAGCTGTGAGACTCTCTTTGCAGTATGTGTCATTTGTGGAGTCAGGGACCGCACCCAACATAGTCATCCACAAACTTGGCCAGTCACAGGCCCTTGGTCATTGACAGAACCTCTGAAAAGTAGATGCCAAACAGTAGGTGTCCAGGTGACGGTGCTTATTTTGACATTGTGGGTCCTAGCTGTGAACCACCCATCTGACGAGATGCGGATCAACACCAAGTTGTTAGCTTTTCAGTGATGCCCGAGTGGGGGATTGTGTCAAAGGCCTTGGTCAGGTCAAGGTAAGCTTTATGTACTGACTTTCCCTCATCCAGGGCCTTGGTGATGGTCTCAAAGAAGTCAATTAGGTTCAGTTGGCAAGATCAACCTACATTCATCCTGCAGTCTCTCATCTGTAATACAATATGCAGGTAACTCTACTCTCTTATCTATTTCCAGTACTATTTGTGAACTACACACACTAACACACAATTCCTTTTATCTCTGTTAAAAAATGGCTCAAACAATCAACTAATCCTTAACCCTAAAAAAACGTAACTCCTTCTCTTCCTACCTATTCTAAACCAACCACTCTCTTCACATCACTGTCTCTCACTAAACAAACTTCAGTGGCTGGAATTTCCCCACATTCTCCTACATTTGCAACTTCACACTACCTTTTCCATACTCAACAACCTCTCTGCCTAGCCTGCTCTTGCCTCCCATGTTACTTTTTACCCCCCCCCCCCAACCTCTCCGGAGTGCATCTTCTCTCAGTTTATAAACCCAAAATGAATATTGACAAACTACTTTACAAACACTCTGTCTCACTAAATTGGAACACACTCCCTCTCCATACTAGCTCCAACCTTTCCTTTTCCTGTTTTAAAAACTACTAAACTTAAAATTATGCCGCTGCCTTGACCACACATAGTCAATTTGAAAGATAGACAGCAGTGGCAAGGAAAAAAGAAGAGCTGGTATTGACTTTAAAACTATTTTGTGTGTTGCATGAGATTTATAATGACTATATAGCATTGCATTTGTGGGGGGGGGGGGGGTTACCCGAAGCTGTAATTGCTGTTTCAAATCTTGGTTTGAAATTTATACCCACTGTTCTGCCTAGGTCTTACATGTTGAAAATTGATATGTTCAGTTTTACAAGAAAGTTGCATTTGATTTATTATTTTATTCATGGTGTTACTGTTTGTAACAATGACTGCAAACAAGTTCTGTCAGGGTATAAATGTTTTTACTGTTACAGACATTCTAACAAAAAATCAGGTGGAGGTGTTATGATAGGGATTACAGATAATTATGCCACCAGTGAGGGATTACAGATAGTTACGAGACCACTGATTACTACAGGTTCAATAACACCAATACTATAGACTATGTAACTGTGATGCTAAAGACAACCCTACTAATTTCATGAACTTTTAATCGTGGTTTGACTTCAGAATGGGGGAAATATGCAGGAATGCTACCAGTTTTCATTTTTTTTTTGAAGTTTGTTGAAAGTCCATTGGGCCAGAATGAGGCAGTTTTCAGTGGAGGCCAGGGGAAAAAAAGCTACACATACAATTATTACAAAGCTAATATCAACAAAGTGTGACATTGCAGACAAAGAACATTTGGAAATAAGTCTGGTTTCAAGGTGGGTGATGTGTAGTTGGTGAGAACTGGTATGTGCACATTAAACTGCATGGGTCATGTGGCAAATGTTTGATTTTACAGCTTGTGTATACTCGGCTCTACAGCTTTTGGCAAGGGAGCATGTCAGCGTTTCAGGAGATGTGTACATTTATTTATTTTTATTTTATTTTATTTAACATTTGTTGACCGGGAAAGTCCGACTAGGTTCCACAGATCCTGTTTTCAGCAGAGGCCCGGGGAGAAATGCTCCAGAATCCAGAAATAACATTTCCCTCTGCATTTTCATGTTTTGTGTTTTATTGTTGTTATGTTATGCACTTTGTTTTTATTTCATTCTTGACATACACACACACACACACACACACACACACACACACACACACACACACACACACACACACACACACACACACACTGAAAAGTCAGCATTAGACTAGATTTTGTTTTCGCTTGGACTGGAAATTTCTTAGCAGATAACCTGAAAAATACTGTAGTTAAACAAACGTAGATAGGTAATTATGTACACTTTGGTTTCATTGTATATATAGTGGGTGTCACAGTGGCACAGCACATAATGTGTGTGTGGGTGTGTGTGAGAGTCTGTTGCCTGGACATTATATGATTGACTTCAATGTTTGGCATAGTTTCTGGTGTGTTTCCAGGGGGATTCAATATTGGTCAGCATGGGAGTAGAAGGGTATCAGACCATATTACATAGCAAATGATGGTCTGCACCTGTGTTCATGTATTTGATATTTACTATTCATTCCACAGGATTTTGTGATGTAGACAAACAATTGTAATATGACTCATTCCTCATTGCTTGGTATGCTGCTAACAAGTAGGTGGGAGGCTGGGCTCAATAATAACTTTTATACTGTTTTTGCTGAGTAAGTGAATGGCAGAAGACAAGCTATCTAGTTTATTCCTGCTTGTCTTATTATTATTAATATGATTATAGTGAGTAGTTGCCTGGGTGAGATAAGGTTATTACAGAGTGACTACTGACAGCATGGAGCTACCATATTTTTATGCATTTCTCCTGGCTTTGTCAGTCATGTGTGGAATTTAGGTGGGAGGAAGGGCACAGTAATATGCAAGTGTTATACTATTTGAGTGACTATGGTCTTATAACAGATTATGACTGTGTTGCATAACACCTGCAGAAGGTAATATAATGAATGCCAGCAATTATCACCTGTGTCTGGCCATGCATAACTTTACAAGTAATTAGCACAGTGCAGTTACAATATAGTACTGAGTCATTGTCACTTTTCAGGTAAAACTGTCATCAGCTGTCACTGTTATTCACATAAGTAGAAGTCGTTATCACATTGATGAATGCACAACTCACATTTGGCTCTTTCTCCGCTTGCAGTGATTGCAATACACCCCCACCCCTCCAACCCTGCACATTACTTTCATTTATGTCATGTATACAATTTCAAGAAATGTAAGCAGTCTAGGAGGAAAAATGTAGACATTACATCTTCAATTGCTGTTTTTTCATGAGAAAGTGGCTGGAATAAGAGGATTTGTGGTGTACTGTATGAAGAATTTGAATATATATATTATTATTGACTGTCTTGCATCCTCTCATTTGACAGAAAATCATAAATTGTTTTTAACTATAAGGCAATGACAATATCCAAACTCATGTTGTATTTCTTTGTGACTATTCTGCACTGCTGTGGTAGAATATTTCCTGTGCTTTTGAACTGTGAAGTCATTCGGTTGAGTTACTGATTATAGTCGTGCTCTTTTATTTAGCATTAAATATATTGATACCTCCCTTCGTGATACCGGAGGCATATGTCACCTGTTAGACTATTTGCATATCTGTTTGGTGAGCTACCCAGGGTGTAAAGTAGCTGGGGACATATATATATATATATATATATATATATATATATATATATATATATATATATATATATATATATATATATATATATATATATATATATATATATATATATATACACACACACACACACACACACAGATTTATATGTGTATGTAGATATATACAGATGGAGATATAAATAGATATGTGTGTGTGTGTGTGTGTGTGTGTGTGTGTGTGTGTGTGTGTATATATATATATATATATATATATATATATATATATATATATATATATATATATATATATATATATATATATTTATTTATAGAAATATAGAGATAGGTGCATTGCTTTTCACGTGCTTCTGTGCAGGTATATTACATCCGAATGTTGTATTGCATTGTGTTTTTCAGGTGTGATTTCAAGTGTAAAGCAACACAGCCACCACCAAAGATGCCATCTGTTGAGGAGAAAGCAAGCAGCATTTACCTGTTGGGTGAGGAAACTGACTGTGATGATTGTAGCAGTGGTTCAGACAATGGTATGCACCTTGATGTACCACATAATGCCAACCAGAGTGAGGATGATGATTATGACTCAGAGGATGACATTCCACTCGCACGTCTGCGTGAAAAGGCCATTGCCTGTGATAAGGATGATGCCCCTGTGCCCGCCATTCCTGAAAGACCACTACGAGTTACCAAAGCAGACATGACCAGTAATTATGACACTGACCATGACAGTGAGGATGAGGTGCCACTTGCACACCTAAGGAAGGTGCCTACACACAAGTTGGCCACACACAATGGCCACAAACTGCATTCAGAGTATGACGCAGACGATGACTTGCCTTTATCTATGTTCACGAAAGCACGTGGTCTGACTGACACAACTATGCAGTCCTCCACAGCGCATGGCACTGCAAGTGCTGACAAGGGTGTGGATGTGCCTTCGACTGTGCATGATGTGGAAAGTAGTCCAGCGTATGGTGATTGGGATGGAGAAAATCCTCTAGATATGAGTCCAAGTAGCTCCTTGTCAGAGAATGATATGGGTGTGCCTCAGCAGGGAGCATGTGTCAGCAGTTCACTACCAACTGCAAGCAGTATAGTTGCTACTGGCATTGAGAGAGCACCATCTCTCAACCCTTCAGCCCTTCCCATTCCCAACTGTTCCTTGTGACCCAGTCAGGTATGCCGAGCATGCCCACCACGTAAGATCACATGGGAAAAACACCTCCAAACTTTACACATTGAGGAATTTGTGGGGCCAGTAGGACCAATAAATCACTTGGGCTCAGATAGCACAGAGATGGACTTCCTGAATTTGATGTTCCCAGAGGAGCTATACACCCGTATTGCTAATGAAACAAATCACTATGCTGCACAGAGGCAGGCCGCAGTAGGCAAGGTTGATACGCGGTGGAGTCCTGTTTGCCCAGGAGACATACGCACATTTCTAGGTGTCAGAATATACATGTCTATTGTACATGTTCCTGAATTGAGGCAGTACTGGGAAATGCACCATGTATACGGTTGCTTCCCAATAGCAGAGCACATGACCAGAGATAGGTTTAAAAAAATTCAGCAGTACTTCCACTGCAACGATAACAGCCTGAGCCTACCACAGGGCTTTGTGGGTCATGACAAGCTACATCACATACGGCCAATACTGGATGCAGTACTTCATGCATGCAGGACACATTACAATGTGCATCGTGAGGTGGCTGTAGACGAAGCCATGGTTGGCTTCCATGGATGCTTGACGTTTAGACAGTTTACGCCTGGTAAGCCTGAGAGGTATGGCATTAAGGTGTGGGTGTTGACAGACTCGACCAATGGGTATGTATGTGAATTCCAGGTGTACACTGGAAAAATGGAGCAGAATACAGAGGTCGGGCTGGCACACAGAGTTGTGGTTGACTTAACTAGGGGACTGATTGGCAAGAAGCATCACATTTACTTTGATAACTTCTTTACCTCTGTTCCACTAGCACAGCAATTGCTGAAAGATGATCTATACTGTTGTGGAACCATGCACACCAATAGGTCAGGATGGCCTCTAACATTCAACAGACAGGCCATTGGAAAAGCAGCTCGAGGCTACTACAAGCAATTGTAGAGTGGACTACTGCTAGCTACTGAATGGAAGGATAGCAAACCAGTATTCCTCCTGTCAACTAACTGTAACCCAACCTTGCCAGTCTCCAGTACATACAGGAGAAAGTGTGATGGAAGAAAGGCATCAGTGCCATGTCCACCAGTTGTAAACATGTACAACAGTTACATGAATGGGGTGGACCGAGCAGATCAGCTCAAGACACAGTATCCCAGTGCCAGAAAGGCCCGCAAATGGTGGCGGTACTTGTTCTGGTTCTTATGGGATGCGGCCATTGTCAATGCTTTCATTATATTCCGTGAAAGTATCAGACATCAGCAACTGTCACGCTCTGGACGTGCTATTCCAGCAACACAGTTACAGTTCTGAAGGAACCTAGGCTTGCATCTACTTGCCAGTTAGACTAAGGAAAAGATGCACTGAGATTACTGTCCCAGAGGCTGTGAGCCGATTTGAGCATGACTCTCACTTTCTTGTGAAATGGCATAAATCAACATGCAAAAACTGTGCCAGCAAGGGTAAACATGCTGAGCCATCATGGGGGTGCCCGACTTGCAAGGTCAACCTGTGTGTCGAATGCTTTGGAGAGTACCATGGCCATAAATTTCTCCCATAGTGCTGTTGTCATAGCTAAGCATGGGCTTGGGTGTGCCACTGTGATGTTATGTTTCCCTCCGGGAAAGGACACATGCAAAAAGACTCAGCCTGGGTCAGTCTTGGTCTTTTGACATGTTGCCTTGATGTAGCTCTCCACTCAGTCTCCCTCCCTTCAGGTGTAGTCAATGTATGTAGGTCAGGGCAACAGGGTTTACATTAGCTCCTCCCTTCCACTCCTAATGGCCATTGCAGAAAGGACACATTTAAATGGAAAAGGCAGAGGTAAAGCAGAGGGTCTCACCTATTTTTTCAGTGTACATGTGACCTTTCTGTGCCCCCATATCAGTTAGCAGCCAAGTCCTTCAGCACCAATGCCAGGAAGGTCCCTATTCATTTTTTTTTGCCAACTGCTCTTAGGTTGGTGGGTGCATCGCGGGGGGCATACCCAGCCAGCATGGATCTTGTGATCCACCGGGATTGCAGTTGGGAACTTGGAGACTCTTCAGCTCAGTCCCACTGTGCTGCTCTCCTAGGTAAGCATGGGCTGTGCCACTGTGATGTAATGTTTCCCTCCGGGAAAGGACACAAGCAAAAAGACACAGCCTGGGTCAGTCCTGGTCTTCTGACATGTTGCCTTGATGTAGCTCTCCACTCAGTCTTCCTCCCTTCAGGTGTAGTCAGTGTATGTAGGTGAGGGTAGTAAATGTATGAAGGTCAGGACAGCAATTAGTGAGTTACTTCAGTCAATCATCCCTTAGGTCCATTTCTGAATGGGCACATGTAAAGAGAAAAGGCAGAGGTAAGGCAGACTGCTGGCAATGAAGGAGGTCATGAGACCATAGTGGTGTCAACAGTCTGAGTGGGCAGCAGGCACAGCTATGGGACACTACAGATAACCAACAGCTGGAGCCCCATGCCTGTCCTTGGCATATTAGTGGAGTGGCGGTCCTTACCCTGCTTTTTCTCTTTACATGTGCCCTGGCTGTGCACCCTTGTCAGTGTCCACCCATGATTTATTTCAGGTAAGTTAAGGTAAGATTGTCTTCTGCTGTTCAGACATTTACAGAATGCATTCATGCATGTCTTGATGCACAGGGTCAGTGGCTCTACAATCTGCCATAACGGCATCACCGTGGAAGATGTTCACCTGTTCAGAATGGATGGCATTCACCTAACTGAGGAGGGCATTGCGTTGTTCTTGACCAACCTCCACAATGGCATGAGGAGAGCCATGCAACATTGCTAACATGCAACTTGTGAGAAGAATGGAAAACACCCATGACCAAGTCGGACCAATATAGTAAGTAAAACACTATTATGAAAATTCATTTCTCTGAGCTTGGCAAATGACTCTTATGGAAATTATGATTTTTTTCATATTTTGGTAAATAACTTTGCAAGGGAGCATCTGAATGTGACAAGTAATATCTCATTTTGAAGAAAGTATTGCTGGTTCCAACATGGTAAAATAATTGTGCCTGTATGTTTGACACGTGCAGATATCAAAGTTTGTTTTGGACTTACGGTTATGGAAATTATGATTTTTTTCATATTTTGGTAAATAACTTTGCAAGGGAGCATCTGAATGTGCCAAGTAATATCTCATTTTGAAGACAGTATTGTTGGTTCTAACATGGTAAAATAATTGTGCCTGTATGTTTGACACATGTGCAGATATCAAAGTTTGTTTCGGACTTAGGTTATGGAAATTATGATTTTTTTTTTCATATTTTGGTAAATAACTTTGCAAGGGAGCATCTGAATGTGACAAGTAATATCTCATTTTGAAGAACGTATTGCTGGTTCCAACATGGTAAAATAATTGTGCCTGTATGTTTGACACGTGCAGATATCAAAGTTTGTTTGGGACTTACAGTTATGGAAATTATGATTTTTTTCATATTTTGGTAAATAACTTTGCAAGGGAGCATCTGAATGTGCCAAGTAATATCTCATTTTGAAGACAGTATTGCTGGTTCTAACATGATAAAAGAATTGTGCCTGTATGTTTGACACATGTGCATGTATCAACATTTGTTTTGGACTTAGGTTATGGAAATTATGATTTTTTTTCATATTTTGGCAAATGACTTTGCAAGGGAGCATCTGAATGTGCTAAGTAATACCTCATTTTGAAAAGATTATTTATAGTTCTAACATGCTAAAAGAATGGGGCCTGTATGTTGTACTCATAGGCAGATAGCAAAGTTTGTTTGGGACTTAGGTTATGGAAATTATGATTTTTTTCATATTTTGGTAAATAACTTTGCAAGGGCGCATCTGAATGTGCCAAGTAATATCTCATTTTGAAGAAAGTATTGCTGGTTCCAACATGGTAAAATAATTGTGCCTGTATGTTTGACACATGTGCAGATATAAAAGTTTGTTTGGTACTTATGGTTATGGAAATTATGATTTGTTTTCATATTTTGGTAAATAACTTTGAAAGGGAGCATCTGAATGTGCCAAGTAATATCTCATTTTGAAGAAAGTATTGCTGGTTCTAACATGGTAAAATAATTGTGCCTGTATGTTTGACGCATGTGCAGATATCAAAGTTTGTTTCGGACTTAGGTTATGGAAATTATGATTTTTTTTTCATATTTTGGTAAATAACTTTGCAAGGAAGCATCTGAATGTGCTAAGTAATACCTCATTTTGAAAAGATTATTTATAGCTCTAACATGGTAAAAGAATGGTGCCTGTATGTTGTACTCATAGGCAGATATCAAAGTTTGTTTCGGACTTAGGTTATGGAAATTATGATTTTTTCATATTTTGGTAAATAACTTTGCAAGGGAGCATCTCATTGTGTGAAGTAATACCTCATTTTGAAGACAGTGTTACTCCTCACAACATGGCAAAGGAACTGTGTCTGTGCACTGTACACACTTACATATATCACAGTTTGTTTAGTCTTGTACAAATATGAAAATTATACATTTACAATTCCTCTCATTATTAAGCCCATATCTTTGCGAGGGAGCATGGTAAGCACACAAATGATGCATCATTTTGAAGCTGACATTCAGATGCACAACTTCTACATTGATATGTAGGCTCTGTCTCTTACAGGTGATGAGATATTATGCTTTGTTGATTATCAGTTATGAGAAATAATATATTAATCATATTTCTGTGAATATCTCATGAAAGGAGCGTCACACAGTAATGGATAAGGTATCATTTTAAAGCTGACATTCATACTAACAAATTAAATTCAAATTGTATGGGTCTGCATGGTACATAGACCAAGATATTGTGCTTTGCTTTTCCAAAAAGGTAAATAATATGCACGATATCAGCATTTCTTGCCAAATATTTAATAATGACTTTGATATGCACTATCAACATTTATACTGTTGGAAAGGTCAGTGTCTGCTGAACAACTTTCACGTTTACATTTTTAGTGTAGCTCTTATAGTTAAAGAGTTATGAACATTTGTTTTCTGTATAGTATTACAAATGAATTTTCTGAAAATGAGCTCAGGCTGCACTGTTGTTCCTATGGTGGAATTAAGCAGGCAGCTTTTTCTGAGCTGCCCCGGAGAGAATGAGTTAAGGCATATAGAAAATTGTGGGTGACCATCATATGTTTTAGCTTGTCCACACAGATCACCAACTTCTTTAATATTAATTTCAATAGTCCGTTCATAATACGAACTTAAAATCTGAACGAAATTCATAGATGCCTGTTGTGCCAAATTCCATTCTTTGCTAAGGATGTCATCTATCTTGCTCACCAAAGGTTGAATTTTGATTCTTAAGCCCCTAGGCGTAATTTGTTTGTTCAAATAGGCTTTGAAAAGCCTTGAATGCCAAATTTTAGATCTCAAATTCTTCATGCCTTTGCTGAGTTTATAAAAAGCATCATTACAGCCGTCAACTGGATCCATGGGTTGAGGAAGACCATCTCCTTCGGGTATACCAAAAACCCCAATATCATTTTTGTCAGCACAAAGGCCCTGAAGTATTTGTTCAAGATCCATGACAATTAGATGATCTATATGAAATCTATTCAGATCTCCAGATAGAATAAAAGCTGATATACAGTAATATGCCAGTAAACTGTCAAATGGTAGTAAGCCTAAATTTAAGCAAAAATGTGTAACCAAAATTATTCCAGTTATCAGGGTGCAATCTCAGTGTCACCAAAAAATTATAGGTGAGATGATGTACATGTACCTATACACTTGTTCTACACATCTGACATATCTGGACATAACATCTTATTAGGAAAAATACAGTGAGCTGCTACCCATGTCACTAAGCCAATAAATAAAGGCAGCCTGACACAACAAAAATGCATTCTTGCTATGGGGAATACACATGCAATTGCAAATATACCAGGCATTCCAGGGATGTAACAGCACTGGGAAACAGACACCAGTGTGAAAGTGTATACAGTATAAGGAGTATGTGAACCAAACTTTCAGCATTTTTGATACTCATACACTACTCCTACATATAATGGCCCAATACACAGTGTAGTATGATTCCTGGTATGATTCCTGACTGTATTATGGGGCATGTCACAGTCTTACCCTACAAAAATGTAACACTTGATAGAGCACCAGAAACTGGATTCACATGCAAAGGCAGATAGAAAAGGAAACATAACACTTTCATCTAACCCCCCCCCCAAGAAATAACATAGTCACAATATACTGCTACACAATCCTGACAGTCTGCCAACAATAGCCAGAAATACAAAGACTTCCCAACTGTACACACTCCCAAAGAATGTCAAGGCCTTGTCATCATATATAAGGCCTCTTACACATAAAATGTCTTGCAGTCTGATACCTAACTGGCATGGTATTACAAATAATGTCACTAAGTAATGGTATACCATATCTCTATGCCTCTGACTGCATGATATATGGACAAGGTTTGACATATTTGTGGACAGAGGCCTAAACACAGGTCTAGGATGGAGATATTGTTGCTATAAACTGAGAAAGTAGCTGGTGTAGGTTTAATCTTATCACCTCTGTCACACACAGTGCAAATGTGAACATCCCACACCCTGCTGTGTCCAGCCCTGAATCCTGCCTGTCTGTACAATCCCACTGTCTGCAACCAAAATAATGTAGCCAGTCACACTACCCTCCTGTAGACTTTACATATCACTCTTAATGGTACTTGTCTGTCACATATAACACTCGACTCCCCTCCTCACCACACACAACCTGCCTGTACTCTCTCGTACACCTCTACCCCACACTACCCATGACTCTGAACTGGTGTTCCCAAGTAGTTAGACCTATCCACCTTCCAAACTGTATGCCCTGCATTGTCACCATTCCTGTATCCCCCACCTCATTCACACACATATATTCTTACTTAGTTCTGCTGACCATCATTCCTCCCTGCTCTACAACATAACCCCACCTCCCCAGAGTCTCAGCAACCTGTCCCTTAATCTCGCTACAGACCACAGTGGCATCTGCAAACTGCACAGTCAACAGGGACCCCTGTCTGATCATGTCTGTCAACCTGTCCCTCACAACTGCAAATGTAAGAGTACACACAGCTGACTCTTGATGTACTCCCATCTCTACCTTAAATCCACCTGTCATGTCAAAACCAGAAATTGCTGCTGTCACACTAGTCTCCTACATATCCTGTGGTGTCTGACAGACTCCTCTGGCACCCTGACCTCTCCAGGGAGCATGTCATATGTTCTCTGTAGGTGCACATAGACACAATGCAGCTGCATCTCAGCCTCAGTGCAGAGGTCCATGAACACTTGTGGATCAACTTTTCCATCTGTAATGCTCTTACCTGGCACAAAACTATACTGCAAATCATCAATTATCACCATGTTCTCAACCTAGCTGCCACCAAGCTTTACCATTACTTCATCCTGTGACCAATCAATGTTATCCCTCACTTGTTACTACAGCTCTGCAGACCACCCTTGTTCAGATAAGCAGTACCCATACATATTCACCAACATCTCACACATCCTCTTTCTTTCCAAGATAGAAGTAAACAATCCAGTTAAAAATACCACAATCAGGTCTCAGAAACACCTCCAGGCATCTACAGGTATGTCACCTGGAATAACAGCCTTTCCACTGTTAAACACCCTCATAGCTATCCATACATTCTCCTTGATAATCTGTTGCACCTCTTGATTAACCATACCCACCTCAATCAGCCTACCCTTCCTCCCCCATTTTCCTCATGGAACAGGCAGTCAAAGTGATGTTTCCATATGTTCTAAACACACTCCTAGCTTGTATGTTTCACCTATATTCCTTCATCATCCTTTTGTGCTGCATCCTCCCTAGTTATGTGCCTCTGTCTAACCAATAGCTACAGGCCCTTTACAACATCTGTGCTGCCCAACATTGCATACTACCCCAGACACCACATTTGTATGTCAAACTCCACATCCATAACTATGTGCAACACTCTCTTTGCCATGCACCCCATCTCTTTATACTCATGTCCACTCTCTATGTAATGCTGAGTATGAGTACAAATAGGACACATTCATTGAGGGCAATCAGAAGACCATCCCCATATATGTCTTTGGTCTCACAGGCAACTATCTAACCCACCCTGTAATGGAGGTCAGCCACAGCACATGCACACACACCATAGCTACAGACAACCAGCTTTGGACATGTTTAGGACAAACATCACCCTCCCGGCTCAATATCAGTATAGAAGGATATGCACCCCACATGCACCCCTACCCTCACCATTAATCAGGTGCAAACTGCCTACTTACACATAATGCTATGCATGTCCATACAATACTGCTAGGTACTGGAGTATGATTTGATGTAATGCTGTGGCTACTTATACTCATTACTAGTGAGCTGTCTCTGTAAAAAACTATGGACAATGTCTGATGTCCTATGATGTAGTTTTCCCTGTTTATGTCTTTCAGGTGTGACGCAGATGCTTCCAGCCTATGATGCAGAGGAGAAAGCAGCAATAACTGAGGCCATCCTGGAACACTACCACATCCTCTTCAGTCGGGGTCGCCAACACCAGCGGGAGAGGACAGTCCTCTGGGAAGACCTCACACAGAGAGTGAACACCTTGGGGAACTGTGGCCACATGTACAAACAGGTCAGGCACAGAGCAATTGACCAGATTTTGCGTGCACAGCAACGGGCTGCTGCGGTGGCGAGGGACTGTTCTGCTATTGGTGGGGGGCCAGCCAGGGAGGCCTCACTTACATCAATGGAGGAGCTCCTTGCCAACATGTATATATGTATAGAGATGCATATATGTGGACAAATCTATGCATAATATATATATATATATATATATATATATATATATATATATATTTTTTTTTTTTTTTTTTTTTTTTTTTTTTGAGAGATATACATCCACATGTATATCCACAAATATGCATAGATACACATGTATAGAAAGCTGAATACACACACACACACACACACACACACACACACACACACACACACACACACACACACACACACACACACACACACACACACACACACACACAAACACACACATATATATATATATATATATATATATATATATATATATATATAGATATATAGATATATAGATATATATGTATACATAAATATACAGAAATATATGACAGCTACAAACACATGCAATCTGAGGGTAATGCTGCTGCACACTAGACGTCTACATCTGAAAATGCACTCACTGGACGTATTCTTTAAAATGGGGAACTATGACATCTGTGCTGTAACAGAGACCTGGTTAAAGGCAGTAGGAATACCCCTGCACACCAAGCCTATTATCCATTCCCCATCTCTTGGCTGCAGAACTGTGACTGAAGCCCCAAAGATGGTGGTGTTTCCATATTAATTAAGGAGACACACCTCCAGAATGTTGACCAACTTATGCATTACAGATACTGCAGACATTGCTAACATTGGGTAGGACAGTGGTTCAGGTCGTAGCCTGCTATAGGTCCCCAAACATGTCCCAACACTCACACTCCATGTCCCTAAACACCCTGGAGGATGATATTGTCCAATCTAACACTCACATACTGGTTGACTTCACTACCCCACCATTAACTGGCAAAGCTGCTCATGTACCAATGCACATGCCCATTACATTGAACTGGTCCTTCCTAATATGGGCGACTGTTGCTTGACACCAGTAGACAACTCCCCTTTGTTATATCTGAACACAAATTAATCACCTTTGTAAATTCATAGCCCTCCCACACCCCCCTGCACAGGTAACCTCCATGAAAAGCCTTTCCGTGCTGAATATGGCCTCATAACAACAGAGGTAGCTAACCTCATGGCAGCTATGCAAATAGAGACTAGGTGCATGACAGCTGAATCAAACAACAATGCACTATGAACATGTACACAAAAGCATGGGTACTGCCATACCCACTACAACCAGAATCTTCACCTCCAATAAAAGGAAGCTGATCTGGTGGTCCCCTGCCATACAGACACTGTACAACAGAAGGAGGGAGCCGATATGGAATAACGTGAAGTCCCAAGATAAGAAATCAACAGTTATCAGCCTCAATTGAAGGTTGAGATCCCTCATCAAATACTACAAAGTTAGCTGTGAGAACAGAATTGGAGCACATAATGAAGACAACCACAAGGTCTCATACAGTTATGTTAAGAATCTTCATGGCAATAGCAATATTTGTTCTGAGCTACTAGACAATGGAACCTCCCAGACTGAGCCATAAAATGCTGCCAATATACTGGCTGGTATCTTGAGGGCAAACATTACACCTCACCCCCCCCAAAGGACCAATCACAATACCAGTAAGCTGCCAAGAACCCAGTATAACTGCGGAACAGGTTAAAACACCACTGTCCAAGGCCAAGAATACAGCTTCTATGGGTCCTGAGAATATATCTGGCTGTGTTCTACATGCACTACAGAGTGACCTGTCACCTTACCTGTGTACCCTGTTCAGGCACAGCCTCACCTCAGGCTTTGTCCCTACTGAATTGTACACTGCTACAGTCACCCCTCTCCACAAACGAGGTGTAAGTATAGACCCTGGGAAATACTGCCCCAACTGCCTGACAAGTGTGTTATGCAAAGCTATGGAATACATCATCATGCACCTAATAAACAGGGATATGGGAATCTGCAGACTCAGAATCCACACAGTTTACCTTTGTGAAGGGTAGGTCATACCTGCTCATGCCACCTGGTCATCTTCTTGGTGTCAGTCACCTGAGCTGTGGATGAAGGCAAGGTGACACATACAGCCTGCATTGATCTGGCCAAGGCCATTGATAACATTCCCCACTCACTAACTAGGTGGGAACAGAGGCACAAACACAGGGGTAGATTGGACATACTGGTGTCATACATTGAGACAGTTGAAGATGTCACTGGGTTTGTTGTAACATCCTTTATGAGGACTATAACATTGGTGATACCCATAGATGTGTGTATTTACTGAATGCATTCTTCAGAGTCCACAACTGATTTACCAAGGACACCAACTGTCTGGTGAACACACAAAACATAACAGGCAGACATGTGGCCAGTCTGTGGACAGCGTGCCAGTGGAGAGGTATGTCAGAGACATATCACTGTGAGTCATGACATCACACACTAAATGCATGTCCACACAAATCCTGTCAATTTATCAATCCATCATGTGTATACCAGCACTGATGACATAGAATCTGTTCACAAATCTGTGGATATGTCCCCCATTTTGGTTGCCTGTCTCCACATGTCCTGTCCTGTGACATATTGCCACCTAGTGTATGCGAATCTGTAGGCCACCACCTCAGTAATGTCCCTCACACAGGCAAGGAAATGGGGCAAGGCCCACATTAAGGAATGTCCCATATGTCAGAACTAGCAGCAGTGTCCAGGCCCACAGCACAATAAAATGTGAGCACTTACATAATGGTATGGCTGTAGCAATACCTGACATCTGCACATCTGTACAGAGGACAGACAGTAAGTAGATACTGTGAAGGCTGCCATCCTAGCTAGATAGAATTTTATAGATAATTCTGTCATCTGCAAATATTAATGTAAACCACAGGCTTGTTGTCTTAAATGGTAAAAATAGTGTTACATGTGGAACTGCAAAAATAATGTAACAACAGTGCATTCTGCTGTAAGGAAGCTAAGTCAAGCATTTTATGACTGTCTTTGATCTTTAAAGTCAGCTCTGGCCAGTCTAGATGAAGGAATTTTTGCTATTGTTTTAAGGCCAGAGTAATGTCCAGAATTTGCATGCATAAAGGTCCTTTATTGCTGTGGTTTCTGCCCAGTGGTGAAGAATATCAATGTAGTTTCTGTTAGCCTGGGACCCCAGGAAAGTGTGAAGAATGATGTAATGTGAACCAGGAATGTGATTTTAAAAACAGAGAGAATCAGAGAACATTAAGCATTATTGTTTTGACCATCCAACTCACAGCACTGTCTTGCTCTATATGTAAGTTTATCTTTGAGCTGTGTTTTCTCTTAGAAATAGCTAGAAACTAGAAAGATTAGGCTGTTTGTCTGTAATATCAGAACTGTACTACTAAGATTAGGCTGTTTGTCTGTAATATCAGAACTGTACTACTGAATTATTTAAGTACTTCTCTGTGATCTCTGAACTCTTGACTAGCACTGTGTAGTAAAAGGTATTGTCTTGTGTTTTATTATTTATTATTAAATATATCAAAACTTTTCAACTGTGGCTGTTTTTGTAGAGATAATTTAAGCTCTCTAGAGTACTTGCATGCCTTTGGTAAAATTGTACAAAGCCACTCCAATAGCTTAAGCTGTGGGCTATACTACCAAATGGATAATAATATTGCACAGTAATAATTGGACACCCTCTTAAGGGTCTTTGAGTTGCTGATAAATATTAGTGGGTGGTGGCAGGCTGGTACTACCATACAGCCTGGGAAACAGGGGCACAGCTGGAGAACCTGTGCTATCCTTTCCCAGGAGTGTTTGTATGGTTTTATAAACTCTTCTCAAAGTGTGTGTGTGTGTGTGTGTGTGTGTGTGTGTGTGTGTGTGTGTGTGTGTGTGTGTGTGTGTGTGTGTGTGTGTGTGTGTGTGTGTGTGTGTGTGTGTGTGTGTGTGTGTGTGTGTGTGTGTGTGTGTGACAGCTACTTGGGAAGGGACACGAAGCACTGGTTGGACAGAGAGGGTGCTGGAGGTTTTAGCTTGCCCACTAGGCTGAGATCTGGACCCTATAGCTGTGCCAGTGGGGAGTCTTATTGGGGACCTGGAGAGCAAGGGAGTGACCAGCCCCAGACTAACTGTGATCTCTGTGTGCTCTTAAGGGAAATTATACTTTACTGTGTGCGTTTGTTATCCTTTCCTCCTATATGAGATGCCCCTCACTGGTATTAGTGGTGAGGATTGAGGCTCCTTGATTGCTAGGTCAGGGCATGGGCATCACATATTAATTAGTGGCAGTGGTGGGATATCCACATCACATATTAATTGGTGGCAAATACTAATTGGCTTGTAGTAGTGTGGGTAGAGTGAATTCCTGTAGCTTGTGTACAGTGAGCTTTGAAGGTGTTTTGTACTCTTAAATCAGCCACGCAGTGAATACTCAGAGTTCAGATCACAGTTGTTTTATTTCTTTTGTTAGCTTAGTTAGTCAGAGTGAGCAGGCAGCATGTCAGCAGAGGAGTATGGAAAGCTGACAAGGAGCCAGCTGGCTGAGATGTGTCAGGCTAGGGGAATGGTGCATGGAAACCTGACTAAGGCAGACCTGATTGCAGCCTTGGTTACAGCTGCATCAGAAAACAGCAACCAGGAGGACAATCAGACTGGCAGTGAAGATATAATACCCTCGTAAAATGGACAGCTCAACCTTTCTGCAGAGGACTTAAAATCCATCTGGAGCTAAAGAGACTTGAGTTGGAGGCCAGGCATTTGGAGATAGAAGCAGCTGAGAGACTGAGGAGTCTATATGCTGAGGAGAATGAGAAACTGCTATGCCTGGAAGCTGAGGAAAAGGAGTGACAGAGGAAGCATGAGAGGGAAATGCTGATTCTTCACCAGAGTCATGGAGGTAATGTGGAAGGGAGTAACTGGACCCCAGAAGCACAAAAGGTCAGTAAACTTCTTCCACAGTTTAAAGAGGGGGATAATTTTGATAGTTTCATTCATGTGTTTGAGAGGGTATGCAAAATGTATAGTGTTGACCAAAGGCTCTGGGCATGGCACCTGACCCCCTTACTCCATGGTAAAGCTGTAAGTGTTTTGTCAACAATGTCTGATGCTGCATGTTTTGATTATACTGCTGTTAAAAAACATTTGTTAGAATTCTTTAAGCTAACACCTGAAACATATAGGAAAAAGTTTCATGAGCATAGACGCAAGGCAGATGAAAGTATGTGTGAATATGTTTCTGAACTGAGCACTTATTCCCATAGGTGGGTGAGTGGATGTCAGCTCACCATTTTTGAAGGGCTGGCAGACATTTTGGTAAGGGAACAAGACCTTAGCACTTTGCCCGAGGACATGAGGATATGGTTAGCTGATCAACAATGTGCTAGTTCAGATGAGTTGGGGAAGATGGGAGACCTAAACTTGGCAAGCAGGGCAGCCCTGCACAGAAAAGCAACTGCCAGTACTGCTCATGGGTCTAAAGGAACCCATGGTGGTCAGCACAGACTGTCCCAACAGAATCTGCCAGTAACAGGGGAAGCCACTAGTCCAGGTACACGTCCAGGAGCTGGGGTTAAATGTTTTGAATGCAACCAATGGGGCCATGTGGCATACAGATGTCCACAGAGGTAAGGCAGGGAACAAAAGGTGAGAGAGCCAGAAAATGGGCAAGACAAAATGCCAGTAGTAGGTTGTTTTGAGACAATAAGGGTAGCAAACTACCATCCTGCATATGTCCTGATAGGGAAGGATTTGGATGAGGCAGTACCGTGCGTTTATGCAGTTACACACAGTCAGGTTAGGAGACAAGCATGTGGGTCTGGTAGCCTGGGGAGACCCAGACAGACTGCATACTTGCAACTAGCACTGGTGAGGTGGTTACTTTAGGGAGGGAGCAACTCTGTAGCAGGGAGACTGAAGGTGAGCCACAGCTGCTTGTGGGTACTGATGGTCCCATGGATGGAGTGACTGCAAAGGTAGAGGTGAGTAGTAGTACCCAGGCTGACAGTGAAGTACCACTGTCAGAGCATGCAATATTTCCTGTGGAATGGGAGCAGGGAAGGGTTACAAGGAGAGTTGAGACAGGCTCAGCTCTCAGACCCTACATTGCAAGACCTGAGGCAGGTAGCTAGGGAGGCACCTGATTCTCAAGAAAAGGGGATCTGTATACTGTGACAAAGGGTTACTATACAGAGAGTGGACCCCTGAGGGAGGACCAGAAGGTGAGAGAGTACAGCTGTTGGTAGTGCCTAGAGCCTACCATCTGGCACTTCTAGTCATAGCCCATGATATTCCCTTTTCAGGTCATATGGGCATAAAACATACAAAGAGGTGTATTATGCAGAACTTCTATTCACCTGGAATTTCCAGAGATGTAACAGGACCTGCGAGAAGTGCCAAAGGGTAGGCAAGACAGGGGACAAGGTGATAGCTCCTTTGATGCCTTTGCCTGTGATTGAAGAGACATTTCTGAGGGTAGCTATGGATATTGTGGATCCTCTGAGTACTCCAAGTTCCACAGGGAAAAAGTATATCCTAGTGGTAGTGGACTATGCTACACGATACCCAGAGGCAGTGGCTTTGTCCTTCATTGAAGCAGAGAAAGTGGCAAATGTGTTGTTAGAGATTTTCAGCAGGGTAGGTTTCCCAAAAGAAATACTGACTGACAGAGGTGCCAATTTCAAATTAGACCTGCTGGCTTGTCTGTGGAATTCCTGTGGGGTGAAGCACATGAATACCACCCCCTACCATCCCCAGACTAATGGTCTTACTGAGAGGTTAAACTCTACAATCAAGTCCATGCTACGGGCATTTGCAAATCAGTTTAAGAGGGAGTGGGACAAATATTTGCCCCATCTGTTGTTTGTTTACAGAGAAGTTCCCCAGGAATCCACAGGCTTTTCACCCTTTGAGTTACTGTATGGGCATAAGGTGAGGGGGACCTCTAGATTTAATTCGAGATGAGGTGGAAGGTGAGTGTGAGTTCACAAGGAGTCTGTTGTAGCATATGTCCTAAACCTCAAGACAAGGCTCAGGGAACTCATGGGTTTGTCCCAGGACAACTTGGCAGAAGACCAACAACAGAAAAAGGTGTGGTATACACAGGAATGCTCGAGCTAGAGAGTATGCTGTGGGGCAGCAGGTAATGGCTCTCATTCCTGTCAGACACAACAAGCTGCAAGCAGCTTGGGAGAGACCATACAATGTGGTAAGAAAGGCAAGTGATGTTAACTACATGGTGGAACTGCTAGGCTGAAGGTAGGGGCAAAAACTGTACCATGTTAACATGATGAAACCTTACCATGATAGGGAGGCCATTGTGCTGAGCATTTGCAGTGGATTTTAGGAGGAGTCTGAGGGAGATCTGGGGACTGATCTCCGCAGTGAGGCACAGGCTTACACCTCAGTGGAAGGGGTAGCAATGTCCCAACAGCTATCTCCTACCCAGGTTCAAGAAATCCTAGCAGTGTTACAGGAATTTGGGGACATGTTCACTGGGAAACCAGGGTGCACCCACTTGTGGCAGCACCAGGTGGATACAGGACCCTAAGGCCTATTAGACAGGCCCCTTATTGAGTGCCTGAGAGAGTCAAACAGACTCTGAGGGAGGAGGTACAGGAGATGTTGGAACTAGGGGTGACTCAAGAGTCCAACAGTCCCTGGGCCTCCCCAGTGGTGCTGGTGCCAAAGAAAGATGACAGCACCAGGTTCTGTGTGGACTACAGGAAATTAAATAGTCACACAGAATCAGATGCTTACCCCATGCTTAGGACAGATGAGGCCATAGAGCAGCTGGGTGGAGCTAAGTATCTTACAACCATTGATCTTACCAAGGGTTATTGGCAGGTGCCCTTGACTCCCAGTGCTAGAGAGGTCAGTCTTTGTGACTCCTTTTGGCTTGTATGAGTTCACAAATATACCCTTTGGGATGAAAAATGCCCCCAGCAACTTTCTAGAGACTGGTAGATCATATCCTAGCAGGAGCAGAAGGATTTGCCATTGCTTACCTAGATGATATTGCCAACTACAGCCATTCTGGGTCAGAGCAACTTCAGCATGTCAGGGAGGTGCTGGGCAGACTACAGAGGGCAGGGTTGACCATTACGCTGAGCAAATGTCAGGTGGGTATGGCAAAGGTCTCCTACCTAGGACATAGAGTGGGGAGTAGTAAGATAAGGCCATAACCTGCCAAAGTGGAAGCCATTCCGGCATGGCCTGCACCTGTTACAAAAAAGCAAGTGTAGGCATTTTTAGGGACAGCAGGGTACTACAGAAAGTTTGTCCCCAGTTATAGTACCATAGCCACTCCCCTCACAGGCCTGACAAGGAAGAACAGGCCAGATAAGGTAGTGTGGACCCCAGCATGTGAGGAAGCATTTCAGAAACTTAAAGATGCTTTGGGAGGACCCCCTGTGTTAGCCAGTCCAGATTACAGCAAAAATGTGTTGCCCAGGTGGATGCATTGAACCATGGGGTGGGGGCTGTACTTAGCCAGATTTCTTCAAAGGGAGAAGAGCACACAGTTGTTTATCTCAGCCATAGGCTCCAACCCAGGGAATGCTATGCAGCTGTAGAAAAGGAATGTCTAGCCATAGTGTGGGCACTGCAGAAACTTCAGCCTTATCTGTTTGGAAGGAAGTTTAGTGTTTTGACAGATCACAGCCCCCCTAACATGGTTAAACAGTAGCCAGCAAGATGCCAAGTTGCTAAGATGCAGCCTGGAGTTGCAAGCGTATGATATGTCCATGCAGCTCCATAGTGGGATTAACAATGCCAATGCAGATGGGCTGTCAAGACAGGGAATGGGTTAAGGTATAATCAAATAGACCTAACCTTCTCAAGCAGTGTTTCTCAAGGGTCACTTGAAAAACTAGCTTGAATTCTCCAGGGGGGAGAAATGTGAAGGCAGCCAGCCTAGCTGGATAGAATTTTATAGATAATTCTGTAATCTGTAAATATTAATGTAAACCACAGGCTTGTTGCCTTAAATGGCAAAAATAGTGTTACATGTAGAAATGCAAAAATAGTGTAACAACAGTGCACTCTGATGTAAGGAAGTTAAGTCAAGCATTTTATGACTGTCTTTGATCTTTAAAGTTGGTTCTGACCAGTCTAGATGAAGGAATTTTTGCTATTGTTTTAAGGCCAGAGTAATGTCCAGAATTTGCACGTATAAAGGTCCTTTATTGCTGTGGTTTCTGTTAGCCTGGGACCCCAGGAAAGTGTGAAGAATGATGTAATGTGAACCAGGAATGTGATTTTAAAAACAGATAAAATCAGAGAGCATTAAGCATGTTTGTCTTGACCATCCAACTCACAGCACTGTCTTGCTCTATATGTAAGTTTATCTTAGATTTGTCTTTTCTCTTAGAAATAGCTAGAAACTAAAAAGATTAGACTAAGTGTTTTACTGTGATACCAGAACTGTACTACTGAATTATTTTAAGTATTTCTCAGTGATCTATGAACTCTTGACTAGCACTGTGTAGTAAAAAGTATTGTCTTGTATTTTTATTATTTATTATTAAATATTTTTAAACCTTTCAACTGTGGCTGTTTTTCGTAGAGATAATTTAAGCTCTTCAGAGTACTTGCGTGCCTTTGGTAAAATTGTACAAAGCCACTCCTATAGCTTTATCAGTGGGTTATACTACCAATTGGATAATAATATTGCACACTAATAATTGGACCCCTTTTAAGGACTTTTGTGTAGCTGATAATTATTAGCTATGTGGTGGCAGTGATTTCTACCATATAGTCTGGGTAAAAGGGGCACAGCTGGAGATCATGTGCCAGCCTTTCCCAGGAGTATCTGTGTGGTTCTATAAACTCTTCTCAAAGTGTGTGTGTGTGTGTGTGTGTGTGTGTGTGTGTGTGTGTGTGTGTGTGTGTGTGTGTGTGTGTGTGTGTGTGTGTGTGTGTCAGCTACTTGGGCAGGGACACAAATCACTGGTTGGACAGAGATGGTGCTGGAAGTTTTAGCTTCCCACTAGGCTGAGATGTGGACCCTATAG
>NC_056731.1:1546259240-1546296740 GCF_019279795.1 Protopterus annectens | reverse complement strand
GACAGTCTGAGATCTGGAATTATGTCAGTAAATAATTGTATACTGTACATGTTCACCTCTTACTGCATGACATATGGACAAAGGGTGACAGACTTGGGGGACAGAGGCAGAAACACAGGGCCAATATTGACATATTGCAGTTATAAACTGGGAAAATTGCTGGTGTAACAGGGTTTGTTGTGACATATCTCTTCTGACGGATATGAAGTCAGTAACACACATGAATGTAACCATTTACTGACTACAATCATCAGAGTAGGCTACTACATTTATAAAGGCAGAAAATGTGTGAGTGATACACCAAATCTAAGACTCCAAACTCTGGCCAGTCTGCAGATAGCCCTACAGGTGAGAGTTTTCTCAACCACATAACACTTTCATGCCAGACTTTAAATCATGCAGGACAGCCATATCCACAGAAACCCCGTTAAATCAACATTACTTCAAATGTGCAACAGCAATACTTACATTCTGTCCCCATGCCTGGAACATCCCCCTCCAGTTTGTTGGCCTGTCTCCACAATGTTTGTTGTAAGAGGTATTTCTAACTACCCTCTGAGATGCTGTTTGTTTTACACACACACACGCACACACACACACACACACACACACACACACACACACACACACACACACACACACACATGAAGTCCTGCTCACAGTAAAGGAGAAGGGCCAACACACACTTGCAGTGCTTACTTATAGGAGTGTGTTTCCATGCAATTGGCTATAGGAATGTTACCACAGCTGTTCCACATTCAATTAGTAGGTGGAAAACTCCAATTCGTGCACAGGCCATTAGCTAATCATGATCATTACCTACCAATGTCAAGCTCCTGCCTATGCAAAACAGATGCATTTTTCCACATCTACCGGGGGGGAGGGGGGCAGAGGGAAAGAAAGAAAGGATGAGAGAAAGAGTCAAGCTTGTTTGTGTATGAGCTGTGGGTGGAGAGAGATCTCTGGGTATTATAATAGTTGCCTATATATATACATTTATGGCTGTGAATTGTCTACAACAACCTCTATGGTGTTTGACAACTGTTAGCCTTGACATTGGGACATATGGGTCCTCAATATGAAAATGTAGCAAAACCCATCCTGCAATGGATCCTGTTTATTACACAATCACACCAACACCCATACAGGATACTGCTGACATACACACACACACACACACACACACACACACACACACACACACACACACACACACACACACACACGCACACACACACACACACAAGCACACACACGCACACACACACACACACACACACACACACACACACACACACACACTCACTTGCTATGTCTTGGTACAACAGTGTTATGCAATTATTGCAGGCACCATGGAGCTTATATGTTGGAGAGCTGTCCAACAGTATCTTTGAAGATGAGTGACATCAGCTGCAGTGCTAGAGGATGGGTGAGAGAAGTGTAGGAAGTGTGAATGACCACAGAATCAGGTGTCAACAAAGACACGCACACACTCACACACATTATCACAATTGCCAGGACCAGGGCAAGAACTCCTACCTAACTAGGTTGCTACTCTATGGTATTATGCAGTTATCACAAGCACCACAGAACTTATATGCAGAAGAGCTGTCCAAAGAAATCTTTGAAGGTGAGTGCCATCAGCTGCAGTGTTAAAGGAGGGGTGAGGGAAGTGTAGGAAGTGTGAATTACCACAAAATCAGGTGTCAACAAAGAATCACACACTCTCACACACAAACACACACATGCTCACAGTTGCCAGGACCAGGATTAGAACTCCTACCTAACTAGTTTGCTACACTGTGGTATTACAGGGTCTATATTAGAACACCGAGCGTTCAAAATTTCGAGGGTTCTAATATCAAACCCTATGAATTATACATTTAAAACATCGAGCATGCAGAACAGCAAATTTTTTCCTAGGGAAAAAATTTGCTTTTCCAAAACACATACAACACAAGCACACCAAACAAACAGCAATCCACACACATACACCTAAACTCTTACACCTAACCCTACACTAAACTATACATACACCACAAACTATCCACTTACCTTAACCCAAACCCTAACCCTATGGTCCATCACTATCGCACAGTCACTCACACCCACCCTAACCCTCACATCCACACAATCGCACACTTACCTGACCCGTACCCTAACCCTAACTCACCTAATCCACCTTAACCCTCATGTCCACACAATTGCACACTTACCTGAACCCGATCTGTAACTTTCCACCACAGTGTTGAAAATACCAAAGCAACAGAAACGGACAACCAAATTCTTTCCCTAGGAAAAAATTTGGTTTTCTTTTTCTTTGATATTTTCAGCATTCGCTGAAAACGGGTCGATATTAGAACACTTGAAATTTTGAACATTCTGTGTTCTAATATAGACCCATATTACACAGTTAGTGCAAATGCCACAGAGCTTATATGTTGAAGAGCTGTCCAGAGGTATTTTTGAAGGTGAGTGACATCAGTTGCAGTGCTAAAGGAGGGGTGAGGGAAGTATGAATGATCACAAAATCAGGTGTCAACAAAGACACACACACTCACACATTATCACAGTTGCCAGGACCAGGATTAGAACTCCTACCTAACTAGTTTTCTACACCATGGTATTAGGCAGTTATCGCAAGTGCCACAGAGCTTATATGTTGAAGAGTTGTCCAAAGGTATCTTTGAAGGTGAGTGACATCAGCTGCAGTGGTAAAGGAGGGGTGAGGGAAGTGTAGGAAGTGTGAATGACCACAAAATTAGGAGTCAACTAAGACATGCACACTCACACACACATTATCACAGTTGCCAGGGCCAAGATTAAAACTCCTACCTAACTAGTTTGCTATATTACAGTATTGCTCAATTATCACACAATTATCATGAATAGAGCAGCATCAGAGAGCGCCGCTTAAATGGGTTTAAACTATTCCCGGCTCCACAAAGTCTGCTCTTCACTTTTTCCCTTAGAACTGTTCCAAATCTCAAAGTAAGCACTGTATTTTCATTCTAAAAGCTTGCAGTTGCTCTTATATGTAATCTTATAAGTAAGCACTAATAAACTAAAGCACTACACCCTCTTATACTCCCTTAAAGTACTTGGCTCCTTATTGGTCCTTTTTGATCAGTCAAAAAGTAGTTCCTTATACTATTTTGGCATGTCCAAAAGTCATTTTCGGGTTTATTCTCCAGTCCAGCTGGTGAATCTGGGAATCTTGAGGCAATGTTACAACTGCCTTATGTACACAGACCACCCTCTCCTCCTCCCAACAAGCTCAAATATATATGAGAGATGCAACTATATAGCCAAACTGGAGACTGAGCTCTCTCAACCCAGTACTGGCGCAGTCAGTCAGGTGGAGAAGGTAACCACACACACCACAAATCCAGTCTCACAAAGACCTATCGGAGCAGCAAACCAAACACATAAATACACAAAAACATACTCTGAGGCTCTAAATAAAAATCTTCCCAAGCAGCAGAGACCTCCAAAGCAGACATCCAAGCAACCACTACCCCACAACAATACCCACGTATCACATAGTTCACAAAGTCAGTGTGCCACACAGTCACAGCCCTTAAGGCTAAACAACACACCTAATACACTTGTAATAGGTGACTCTATTGTCAGGCACACTAACGTCCCACTCACCAGGCTGAACAAGGAGAAGGTCACTGTAAGCTTCCTGTCAGGTGCCAGGATCCGCCACATAACACAAGCACTCAGGTCACTCCAAAGCAAGTACAAATATGACTCCATCATTGTCCATGCTGGTGTGAATGACCTGAGACGTACCTCCCTGGACTACATGAAAAGAAACATAGAGGAGCTCTCTGATCATGTAGCCCAGCCCGGTATGACCCTGACCTTGAGTAGCATCTTACCCTCACCAAGAATGATGCCACAGTATAAAGACAAAATGATCAATGTTAACAATTGGCTAAAGTATTGGTGTCATTCAAAGGGGATCCAGTGTCTGTCAGCCTGGGATGACATGCTCGACAAGCCATGCTGCTTCGCTAGGGACAGCTTGCACCTGTCACCCCTGGGCTTTCGAATATTGGCTAAGGCTCTTGCCACCCCCATAGTGCCTTTTTAGGCAAGGCTCAAAAGACAAACCCACCTCTGTAGACAACACAAGGAAAAAGAAACTAAGGGTAATGATGCTCAACGCCAGAAGTCTAAACCTCAAGATGCACGCACTCGAGGCTCTCCTCACTATGGAGAATATCGATATCTGTGCAGCAACAGAAACCTGGTTCAAGGCTCCCGAGAGCCCCCTGCACTACCAGGTTATACCTCATACCATGCTTTTCAGCCCCAAAACTCAGACCGAACCACAAAAGGAGGGGGAGTATCCATATTCATCAAAGATACCCGTACCTCTAGGTTAGTGGCACTGCACTAAGCATCGGAGACCATCCATGTGCAACTAACAGTGGGCAAAACTGCCTTTCAGTTTGTAGCCTGCTACAGACCACCCTCCCAAACTCAGGAACCCCACTCAGCTTTCCTGAGAACACTGGAGAATATGAAAGTGTCTCCAAACACCATCATATTGGGTGACTTCAACTACCCAAACATAAACTGGGAGCACTACTTAAGCCCCAACACCCTCGCCCAATGCTTCCTAGAATTTATAAACTCAAATGCTATGGAACAACTGGTCACCACTCCCACAAGAGGGGAAAACATATTGGACCTGATCATCACCAACATGGGGACTTTATGTTCCATATCAGAGGTATACCCCTCATTGGTAAGATCTGACCATAAATTAATCTCACTGGACATCCATATCCCGTCCCCACCCCCAGCCAAGGAAACCACGGTGAAGAACTTCTCAAAAGCAAACTTCATACTTCTCAAAACCGAGGTGGAATCCTTCAAAGCCCCCGGGCCAGTGGAAAATACGGCCCAAACCGCAGAATCCTTTACAAATGCATTGTATGGACACCTACAGGAATGCATGGATCGTGCTATCCAAAATAAAACCAAGACTCACTCCTCCAAAGGCAGGAGACCTGTCTGGTGGACCCCAGCCATAAATAAGCTATACTACAGAAGGAGGAAGCTGCTACATGATGGAGCAAAACCCCAAAAAGGGAAGACATCTCTGATCAGTACTAGCAAGAAACTACGATCCCTCATAAAATTATCTAAGGCCAGCTTCGAAAAACAAATTGCACAAGATGCTAAAGATAATCTTTAGTTATGTCAGGAACCTGGGTGGCAACTCCCAGATATGCTCTGAGTTAGTGCAAAATGACAAAAAATACACTGAACCCACAGACATTGCCAACATCCTGGCAGACAGGTTCAGTGCAAACCCCCCCCCCCCAAAAGAGCAAATGTCTATCCCAACAGAGTGTAGCCTCCCTGACATAACAGATGCACAGGTGAGAGCTGCCCTTTCCAAAGCAAAAAACACAGCATCAATGGGACTGGACAGTGTCCCAGGCTGCGTCTTACATGAGCTCCAAGAAGAACTGAACCCTCACATAAAGTCACTGTTCAAGCTCAGCCTTACTACAGGATATGTACCCAAGGAAAGGCGTACAGCAACAGGTCCCACGCCACAAAGGTGGTGCCACAACTGACCACAGAAACTATCGCCCTATAAGCCTGACTAGCCTGGTCTGCAAAGCTATGGAGCGTATCATTATGGAACTCATAAACAAAGACATTGGGAACCTCCAAACACTGGATCCTACCCAATTCAGCTTTGTTAAGGGCAGATCTTGCCTCTTGAACCTGGTCGACTTATTTGAAACAGTCACCAAGGCCATAGATGAAGGGAAGGTAGTCCACACAGCCTACCTGGACCTCGCAAAAGCCTTCGACAAAATACCCCACTCGGGCATCATAAATAAGCTCACCAGCTTAAATATCAACCCCTATGTCACAAGATGGGTTGCAAACTGGCTCAGGGATAGAACCCACATGGTCAGAATTGCAGGTGCCATGTCAGACTCTAAACCAGTTACAAGTGGCGTCCCACAAGGCTCAGTCCTGGGACCTCTCTTGTTCAGTATATATTTCTCTGAGGTACAGGCTAACACGGGAGGACTATGGCTGACCAAGTTCACAGATGACTGCAAACTGGGTGCCATAATCGACTCGCCAACTGACACAAGCATCCTCCAAAAGGGTCTCACAGAGATGGATAACTGGTGCCAGAGCCATGGCCTAAAGCTAAATGCCAAAAAGTGCATAGTCATCCCCTTTGGGAAAAACAAAGTGCCCACAAATTACCACATAGGTGGTAATCCATTAAGTATGGAAGAAGTAATTAGGGATTTGGGGACCCAAGTAGATATCAATCTCTCCTTTGACAATCACGTTGCCAAAGTGGTTAGAAAGACCTTCTATATAGCCCACCTTATCACGAAAGGGTTCATATCTAGATCAAGAGAGGTCATTGTGCCCCTCTACTCATCACTCATCAGGCCTATAATTGAATACAATGCCCCATTTGGGAAATACCTTACCTGACACCTGCAGCAACTGGAAAGACCCCAAAAGTACCTCACCAAGAGGATCAAGGGACTCAAACAGATGCCCTATGCAGTTAGGCTAAAGAAACTCCAGCTCTACTCAGTTGCTTACCGCCTACTCAGAGGCGATCTGTGCCTGACATATAAAGCCATGTCCAAACCAGAATTAATGGACATGCTCCACCTTAGGAAATCCAAATCCCTTAGAGCTACATGCTCCAGGGACTTACACCTCAGCACAGAAATAAATAGGACATGCTGGAGGGACAGATTCATATCCCAGAGGCTCCCCTCACTTTGAAATAAAATCCCAATCCAATTAGGTAGAGCCCCTCAATGACCCTCTTCAAGAGAAATCTTAACGAGTGGATGGGAGATCGTAGGTTTACCCCTGGGATCTCTTCTGTGTCCCTACTAGACAGAGGCACAGTAAACTAACCTTAAAAGGGCTATCTTCTGTGACCTACTATACAGAGGCACAGTCAACTAATCTAAAAGGGTGGTGAAAGCCAAACACACTCTGGCTAGGCTTATAAATGCCCTAGGGCAGATAGCCTAGTATCAACCTATGAACCTATAAACCTATGAACCATGGAGCTTATTGGGCTGATATTTGGCCAAAGGGTTATTTCAAGATGACTGACATCAGTAGGAGTGTTAACATGGGCAAATGGAAATGAGGTGTGTGTGAATGGGCCATAAATCATTCCTCTGGAAACACACACACACACACACACACACACACACACACACACACACACACACACACACACACACACACACTTCACACACACACACACACACACACACACACACACACACACACACACACACACACACTCACAGTCACACACAACTTTACATTTGACAGGACCGCGTATACATATGCTACATGAATACTGATTTGTACTATCATGTTACACATTTATCACAAGCATCACAGACACTATAGGGCTGAGGGTTAACAAAAGGAATGTGTACAGTGATTGACATCAGCACATCATCTGATGTTGGCTGACAATTGGATGTGTAGTGGGTGGGACAGGCCTCATAATGGAATTCTATCTTTCACTGTCTGTCTCTCTCTTCTCTACATCTGTGTGTGTGTGTATATGTTTAACATATTATAGTGTGTTGGCCTTGGATATGTGTGAGTATTCCTATCCAATGTGTGTGTGTGCAGCATGAATGGTGTACAATTTGGTGTGTGTGCACAGACATCTGAAAATGGCAGGTATGTATAGTCCACTGTGTTGTCAGACATGGGCTTCTTTTCTCTAAGTGTAGGAGCATTTCCAGTATGACCTTCTGTATTGAGTGTGTGAATCCATTCCAGGTAGGGTAGTACTCCAGTCCAGGGTTTGGTGTTCTACACATACAGTTAGCAACCTGTTTCTGCAGGATATCTGTAGATAGTTTGACAATATGGAGTCAAAATGGGCAACATATGGGAGATACTGTATCTATTGCTGCCTGTGCTGCTTGTGTTATATGGTTGGTGTTAGCAGAGATATTCAGACATATGTACTGTTAAGGTCCATCACTATCGCACAGTCACCTCACCTGCGCCCTAACCCTAACTCACCTACCCCGCCCTATTCTGTGGGTATTCCCATAGAGAGGTGGGGTCATATTGTACTCATTCCCAACAGCAAGGATATGACCTGTGATAAACCTGTCGCTGATGGTGGGGTGAGTTGAGTGCATGTGCGATATGGAAGCTACTTGCAGCTGATTCACAGATGTATTATGTCATTAACTGCTGACAGATATAATTATTTGCTCACAGTTATTTACTGGGAAATGCAAGATGAATGAAGCTGAGTCCAGTATTGTGGTCCACAGCCTACACATTCATGCACACTCTTGCCATTCTGTAGAGGTAGCTACAGACACTTGCTGATGGGTCTCTGTAAATGGTCCAGCACCTTGGTACTATGGTGTCTGAAGATCCCCTTCTTATACATATATCAACTTAACAGAATGGCCATATCTTGCTGTGGCTATACCTCTCATCTGTACAGATTCACCCAGGTTACCCAGTGGCAGGGCTCATATATCTGGTCAGTTACCCTTCGCATTGTGGTTTATGAGCAGGTTTGTATCCACCCATTACTGGGTTTGCAGGCAGGGGTAGTATGGGCACACATCTGAATTTCAGACTTCACTCACTCCATGACGTCCATGCGTCGACACTCCCCCCACTCTGTTATTCTATCCTCTTACTAACATTATGCAAGCAATATCTGAGAATTATCCCTATAGCTGACCCTTCATTCCAGCAGTATTTATGGACTGGTCCACAGTTCCTGCAGTGGGACATGGAGGGCATGCTACTGGGATTTGTCAACATGGCCTTGCATTTGTGTTCTGTTGACTGTGTTAGGTTGTTAGTTCTGATCTCATGCAATACCATACATTGGCACTACTGTTGGGGCACAAGTCTTTTACAGAGGACTCTAGGCCATTTGTTAGTGATGCAGGCCATCTGTAGCAGGCCACTGCATTCTGTGATGCCTACATTCCCAGGCTGCAAGCCAGTGGATTCCCCTGGGGTGACAGGGTAAGTGTGCAAGGTGTTAATGGCAATAGTTCCTGTCCATATTGATCCATTGGTTTGGATGCAGGCAGGGTGCTGCTTACAGCTAAGGACACACCTGCATAGGACAGCTCTTCAGCATGCTGCATTCTGTGGGTATTCCCATACAGACATGGGGTCATATTGTACTCGTTCCCAACAGCAAGGATATGACCTGTGATAAACCTGTGGCTGATGGTGTGGTGAGCTGAGTGCATGTAGATATGGAAGCTACTTGCAGCTGATTCACAGATATACTTGGGTCATTCCTTATGCTGCCTTGTGCAGGGACATAGGCAGTCTCTCATTACTTCATAACTGTGCCTTTTGTGGTCTGCCAGTGATTGGCCAGACTACATCACTATTCCATACTACACAAACAACTAATGTGCTGCTAACCTGTCTGTACAATTCCAATATTGTGTGCAGCTGACAGTTACATTTTATGCACTCTATCTAGGGTACATCCACCTATGTACTGTGTGTATATATATGGGCCCACATTCATGGCATGTCCATCTTTCAGACAGTGACAGATATTGACATCTGGACAGTGAATATGGACAACTGCTGACATAGGTATTGCTGAGAAGCATTGCGTTTGGCACTGCAGTTGTTGGAACATGGCCCTGTCAACCATAGTACTGCCTATAGGCCACTGAGACACAATCGTCCATGCCTACATGCTGACCACTCCCAGACAATATCGAACATGCAACAACCTAACACACAGACCCCTGCATATTGTACACATGCAACAATCTAGCCTGTAGATTGGGCCAGCTCGGGTAATCTGTTCTCCACTGATACTACTCCTCACACTTACATGTTACTGCATTTCTACATAGGATTGTGGGGGGGGGGGCACACCCGACAACTGTAAACTGTGCTATGACTGTACTGGTATGTCAGGTACTTTACTGGCTTTCACATCATTTTGTATTCTGACCTATCATGCAGACTGGAGGCATATCAATGGAGTACAGATCATAGGTTTTATTGACCTACATTTCAGTTTCAGGCTTCTTACCCTTCAGAACTAACATACAACTGCCAGACCTGTTTGCAGTCTGTCTGTGTAGGTCTGGAGGGGGGCTATTCACCTTTTCCATCAATTGGAGGCCTTAGCCCAGCCTTTCTTTATGGTCATCTACACCTGTCATGCTGGCTGAGGCTGGTGTTGGGTATGTGAGCCTCACTGACATGCATGTGTGTGTCCTATGGACACACATTTGAGCCACCACATGCACTGGGATTTGTCACCTTGCCTAGTACTGTTTAGTGTGTTAAGTATTTGTTATGGATTTCATGCTGCCCATATAGGTGTCCAGTATCTGCTGCCATCCCATTCAGCCACCCGAGTCCCTTGCATACTCGCATCCATACCATAGATACAACTATCAGAACATACTACTCCATTCAGTAATTGATAGGAAGAGTGACTAACCTTGTGGCTGGGCCAGTATTGAGGATGGTGCTGGAGGGCTGACTATGTCGGATGTACATAGTACACTTCCTATACATGGTAAAGCACAGGTAGTGTCATAGTTGGCATCCCTTTTACTGTATGTGCGAGTCAGAGAGAGGTGTCATTTCCTGGGTCCCTACCGTGTCAGTGTATGTGCTATGCATTGCCTCTTTGCCAAGGCCTGGGCATACTGGGCATGACTCCTTCTGTCTACATGGGCATGCTCAGGTGGTTCCTCCTCCGAATCCCTCTGTGCCTGTGCTGGCCTTGGCAATGGTGGGGGTATTTGTGGCCGGGTCTATATCACAATGTCGAAGGCGCATTACTTTGAATGCATCTTCATCGAACCCATAAAAACAAAAACTGAAAACAGCGAAACTACATATGAGTGATGTCTTCCTCTGGGAAAGAAATCGCTTGTCCAAAAAAAAAAAAAAAACATATATATATATATATATATATATATATATGTATATATATATATATCACTACACACAAAACAAAGTGGGGGGCTGCACCTCCCACCCCCCCAATGGGGGGGGCTGTGGCCCCCACACACACCCCTAACTAAATATACCAACTCCAAGATTGCACTAAAGTTTACAAAACAGCAAACTACCAGAGGCGGGCAAGTGATTTATTTTCCCAGGGAAAGAAATCGCTCATATGCCCCTTCGCTGTTTTCAGTTTTCATTATTTTAAGTTCGGCAAAGACGCATTTGAAATTATGCATCTTTGATGATCTAATAGGAGCCCTTTGTGACCTTGCCCCATGCTGTTCCTGCTGCAGCTGTTTCCACAGGATCATATTCTGTAGCATGGCACATACTATGAACATTTGTGTGCATGTAGCTAGAGAGTACTGCAAGGCTCCACCGGATATGTCCAGGCAGCGGAACCGTGACTTGACCATCCCAAACACATGCTCTATTATGATTCTGGTTTGTACATGTGCCTCATTATGGAGTTCTTGTTCAGGTTTGTGTGCATTTTGGAGGAGTGTCAGCAGCCACGGCTCCAGTGCATAGCCAGCATCCCCCACTAGGTGGCCATATGGGATGTCCCAACTGAAAAATGACTGGTACAGCTGTGTCATATGCCAGATGTAGGAGTTGTGATAGCTTCCAGGGCTGCTAGCACACACATTCAAAATAATGCCCTGGGCATTGCACACAACCTGGCAATTGATGGAGGGGAAGCCCTTGCAGTTTATGTAGACCCTACCCCGCTTACTGGCGGTGCTTTGATGTGTATGTGCGTACAGTCTATAGCACCCACTACCTCAGGGTATTCTGCTATTTGGTGGAAGAGATGCATACTGCTACTTAACACCTCATGGGTGATGGGGAAATATATGTGCTCACTGGCATTTGATGACATGGCATCCAGGAACTGGTGGAGTACCCTGGATGCTAATGCCTGTGAGATCCCCATGATATCCCCAGTTTCCCTTTGGAAGGTACCTGTGTCTGTTATTTGTAAACCTATACATACCTTGGTATCCACTGGGATGGGTGCCCCTCTGTTGGTTCTGTGTGAGGCGGGGCCAGCACAGCTCAACAATTTGCTGTAGAATGTCCCTGTCCACCATATAGTGCTCCATTATCTCCAGCTCATGAAGCCCCTGATAGGTTACCCTGAGTCTGTACACTTTTCTCCTTCTCCTCACTGTGGGATGGTCATTACCATTCACATCCTCGCCACCCTCAGCCTTTTGCACATATTGATGTATGAGAGCGATAGCAGCCCCTAACATTTTGTTAGTTTTGTCAGGTAAAATGTCCCTGTCTGTGTATACCAGTGGTGTCGAGTCTGTGGGAAAGAACAAACTGAAAGGTGTTTACATAGATTATAGTAGTGTGCTAGGCTGCTGCCTGTGTAATTGGCAGATTCTGATACAGTTCACCTGCCCATCTATGCTAGTTCTCCTTGATTACCTTCCTACTACTGTTTTCCCTTCCCCATTGCCTTCCCGTTTAAGCCCCAAGACACGTCGCACATACCCAGTGCTCAGATGTGAACAGAGCTGCTATTTCCTGGTTTATTTATTTTTTTGTTTAAAACCCAGTGCACAATGTGCAAACCTGTTTAGGCAGTGTAAACACTGCTAGGCAGCCTCAGACACACACCCTTCCTTAGCTGTGCTTAGCTAAAAAAAAACTCTAACCTCAGAGCTCCAATAAGCTTACAGCATGCATGACACACTCCCTTATGAGATTATCCACCTCTTACACTGATACCATGGAGTTGCTGCACCTACACGGTTGGGTACAAGCTAGCACTGAGAGGAAATCTGTGATTTAGTATCAATCTCCTCATTTGCATAAAACTGACTGCTAATTCATAGTTACCACACTCAAACTGAGCCTTCCCCCTTAGCAACCACTATTCCCTGGTATTGTTTTCATTCTGCATGCCATTGACTGTAATGGCAAAATGCAGATTTCTGTAAAAAAATGATTTCCCCCCTTTTTTGTTATTTTCAGCGTGATCCCATTTGCACACCACTGCCCTATGCTTAAATGGCCGAGATATGCAAAAAAAATATTTTTTTTTTATGAATTTGCAACTATTTTTCATGCTAATGGCCATATATTTGGCCATTGGCATGAATAACAGTCCTAATACATGCCCTTTTTAGAGGTGACACACCTCCGTTTTTATTTTTACAGAAATGCATTCAGCTACTAGCTGAATACATTTTTGCCATGTAGACCATTCCTACATTCCTGCTTCCTGGATCGCTAATTCTCCTCATTTGCATGGTTTTCAACAGCAAATGAGGTAATTAGCATATATGAGCTGTATCCATGCAGGAATAGTGTAGGAGCAGTTATGCATGCACCGGGAGCTCTATCCTGGATAGCTCGGCAGACATATTGCATGCAGCAGCTCTTGCACTATTCCAGCACTTTGTGCAGAATTTGCTGAATCTAGCTCAGAGTCTTTGTTGCATCTTCTTGAACTTTCTGCATGAAAATAAAATTGCCAAAGATTCCAAAGACAACCACAAAGCATTCTATAACTATGTCAAGAATCTAAATGGCAATGCTCAGATCTGCTCTGAGCTAAAACAGAATGGCATTAAATATACTGATCCGAAGGATATTGCCAATATCCTGGCAGATCGATTCAGTGCCAACTTCACCCCCCTCTCACCCCCTAAATGGCCCATCTCAATACTGGAAGATTGCCAAATTCCAGTAATAACGGCCACACAGGTACAAAACGCACTCTCTAAAGTCAAGAATACAGCATCCATGGGACCATATGACATCCCGGGCTGTGTACTACATGAACTACAATATGAACTGGCACCTCACCTAAGTGTCATGTTTAATCATAGCCTCACCTCAGGTTTCATGCCCACTGAGTGGCGCAGAGCTACAGTTATCCCAATCCACAAGGGGGGGATCCACCTTGGATCCCGGAAACTACCGTCCCATCAGTCTGACAAGCCTTATCTGCAAGGCCATGGAGTGTATTATCATGGAACTTATAAACAAAGACATTGGCAACCTTCAAACACTGGACCCCACCCAGTTTGGGTTTGTGAAGAGCCGATCTTGTCTCCTGAACCTGATTGACTTCTTTGAATCAGTCACCAGAGCCAAGGACAAGGATAAGGTGGTCCACACAGCCTATCTAGACCTTGCCAAGGCCTTTGACACCATCCCCCACTCTGGAATCATAGATAAACTTACTAAGTTGGGCATTAATCCCTATGTCACCCAATGGGTTGCTAAATGGCTTACTGATAGAACCCACACTGTAAAAGTAGCCGACTCCAAATCCAGCTCCAGACAAGTGACAAGTGGAGTACCTCAGGGTTCAGTCCTGGGGCTGCTCTTGTTTGGCATCTACTTCTCTGAAGTACAGGTCAACACTAAGGGACTCTGGCTAACAAAGTTTGCAGATGACTGCAAACTGGGAGCCATTATTGAATCCACAAATGATGAGGATACTCTACAAAAGGGCCTTACAGAAACAGATGCTTGGTGCCAGAGCCATGGGCTCAAGCTCAATGCCAAGAAATGTATTGTTATCCCCTTTGGGAAAAAAACATGTATCCCTGAATTACCATATAGGTGGCAGTACACTAAACACAGAAAGTGTGATAAGAGACTTAGGGACACAGGTGGACAGTGATCTCATCTTCGATAACCACATCACCACAACAGTCAGGAAATCCTTCTATGTAGCACACCTCATCACGAAGGGATTTTCATCCAGAAAAAAGGAGGTCATTGTCCCACTGTACTCATCCCTCATTAGACCCATTATAAAATACAACACCCCATTTGGTATGTACCTCTCAAGACATCTGCAACAACTGGAAAGGCCTCAGAAATACCTCACTAAAAGAATCACAGGCCTAAAGCAGATGCCCTATGCTGACCACCTTAAAAAACTCCAGCTATAATCTGTCGCATATCGTCTACTCAGAGGCGATCTCTGCTTAACATACAAGGCCATGTCAAACCCAGAGCTGTTGGACATGCTACATAAAATCCCAATCCCTCAGAGCTACACGCTCCAGGGATCTAAACCTTGTCATCACAATAAACAAAACATGCTGGAGGGATAGGTTCCTGACCCAGAGACTCCCCAGACTCCGGAATAGATTGCCCATACATGTCAAGCAGAGTGCCTCTTTGGACATCTTCAAGTGGAACCTTGACAATTGGATGGGAGAAAGGAAATTCACCCCAGGGATCACGTCAGTCGCCCTGCTAGACAGGGGTCCAGGAAAGTAAATAATGTGGGAAGAAATAGCCAGGGAATTCTTATGGCTAGGCTTGTATAGGCCCTAGGGCTGATAGCCTAGTACCAACCTATGAACCTATGAACCTATGTGTCAATGTTCATGACCATCTTTTTGTCTGTCCTGTAAGCTAAGCTAATGTTCTAGCACACTTTTTAGTGGTTTTATGTCTACTACCCAAATCTTCTTAGCAGTATCAGGCAACATCGGGATGCTTGAGCTACACAATTTCAAATAAGGAAACCTACTTGAAGCTTGTTGTACCCTCATTATCACAAGCAGCAAGGAGGATGGGAACTGGTTTTATTTCTTGCCATCTGCATCGGGTCTATATTGAAAGCTCGAAATCCCTATTAACCAAATACATAAACACCAACACATATTCCGTGAACCGCGAATACACCAAATGCCCAAAACTGCGAAATTCAAAAGCTCGAACCAGCATAGTTGTCCCACCCCACCACCCGCTACATACTACCTACCCAGACAAACTAAATAAACACATACATACACAAACCAAAACACTACTTCTAACCCTAAACCAAACACTACTTCTAACCCTACACTAAATCTTGCATATACCACCATTTATGCACTTATCTTAACCCGCACCCTAACCCTAAGGTCCGTAACTATCGCACACTTACCTTAACAAGCTATACCCAAACAAAATAAATAATCTACACAGATACACTTAACAAAACCCTGCATCTAACCCTACACTAAATCTCACATACATTACCATCTATGCACTTACCTTAACCCACACCCTAACCCTAAGGTCTGTAACTATGGCACACTTACCTTACGGAGCTATACCATGGAAGGCCCAACCATGACGATTCGATGTTTCAGATTTCGCACTTCAGGATGATCGATATTCACACAGTTCAATGAAGACGTGTTGGCGTTTACGTATTCAGGTAAGTGCATCTTCGAGAATGTAATAGGGAACCATCTGCATATGGATTTCAGTGTTTTATTGAACTTGTCAACTAAACCATCAGTCTTTGGATGCTTTTAACTGCTTAATTCTAAAACACTGGGATAACTGATCAGTAATCTTTACACAGAGAGTCATGCTTAATAGGTATCTCCTTAGAGTAATTCATTCTAGAGAATAACAGTATAAGTTCTCTGGCAATAGTCTTAGTTTTAGCACTGTTTAATGGTACAGTTTCTAAAAAATTTGCAGTAGAGCCTATTATTATTAGTATGTACTAAAAGCCTTTGTTACATTTTACTAATTAATTGACAGTGTCCATAGCAATGTGATCAAATTGCAGTTGAATAAGAGGCATTAGAATCAACGATGTCTTAAATATAGGGCATAACTTCTGCAATACCCTTGGCATAAAAGGAGTGCCTTGGTCAGTAAGTATCTTCTTATTTATATCCACTCTTGAGAATATCATTACCAGTTGTCTGTCAGTAGCCTTAACATTAGATTTGCACGGTGGCATTTGTTCAAGGAATACCCATTGTTAGACTTCTATGATACCCTATGATATCAATTGATGTACATTCAAAGGGTATTCCTATGATAGATGCAGTTTTTTTTTTGAAATGCTTCAAGAAAGAAGCAGAGAATATCTTTATCTCTTTCATTATGTCACCAGTAAAACATGGTTAATACTCTTGCATTCATTTTGTCAATCGTCAAGTGATCTCCTAACAGGTACCTATGGGCTAGCTTCGTTATTAATGCCTTATAATGTTTAACTGATGCAGAATGTCTTCTTCCTTTTCTGTACTTAGTCCATATAACAGGTCAGCTGTAAATCAGAATGGAGATAATGATTTTATAGCCTGTGTTTTTTCAAAACATTTAGATCTGAGTAAGGCTTCTGATAGGACAAAAACTATTGTATTTTGAGCTGAATAAAGACAAACATTTTCTGATGCCATCTCTGACCCTTATGTTTTATATACTTGCTAACAACAGGTAATAGATGATTGCTAACAACAAGTAAGATTAATATTTTGTTATATCCTTTGCTTATTTGATAGCTGTGAATATTCCATGTTAATCATGATATAACAATTGTAGGTCGTGAATGTTACCTCCTGTTGATTTTTGATTGATAAGAATTGATGGGAACATTTTTTTCATTATGTCTCCTACAGTCTTGGCTGTATCTCATATGGATCTCTTTAGAGCATCCATCTATCTATCCACAACCTCTTTTTTTTCTATTTTTGGACATGGGGTTGGGGTGCCACTTTAACAAACACATTAATCTAGAGCCAAGGTTTACATCACAGGGTAACTAGCCCTGTTGAGGTAGTTCATCCACACCACACACTCACACTGATGTCCATTTTAGGGTGTCAAATCCAATTACTGCATGTCTTTGGAATGTAGGAGGAAACCAGAGCACCTGGAGGAAACCCACACAAACACAGGGAGGACATGCAAACTCCACACCGAAGACACCCCAGCAGAGAATCAAACTGGTGATCCTCTTGCTGTGAGGTGACAACACTATCCACCACACCACTGTGTAATTTTTGCCATTTTACCTTTTTAGATTTTGTGTGACTTACCTCTAAGTGCACTAACTCAGGATTACTTTCTTCAATGGTCGACCTCAATGTGGAAATGTAGCTTTTACCTAAAATAGTGGTACTGCAGCTATGTCTATGCTTTCCACTGAGAACAAGTAGTTCTAAACAAAATTAGTTCTGCTGCTTTACTTTCTTGTTTATTAGCACATATGTCTTGCGTAATCTGTTTTATTTTAGGTTATTCTTCCCCTACTTTAGTTTGAATGAAAGCTATACTTTCACTTTTGTTTCTTTCCTATGTTTTGTTTTGTTGTAAAGGGTATCACAAAATAAAATTTAACATCCATTCGACTACTCTATGTTTTCCAGGAGCCTCTTGCAGAGGAGTTTGCCTTTATTTACAGCATTATATTTTCACTAGCAGAAACTGGCTCAAAATGTTGCATTCACCTGCTTGTTTCACTTTCTTCACTTGTTTTATTTTATGGGTCCTTACTCAATTGGCTTTCTTTTTCTATTTTATCTGCTCTTTTTCTGCATTAACACTTCTTTTAAGCTTCTGTTTACACTTCTGTTTTGCACTGACATTTACTTCAGAGCTGTCTATCAGTTAATTTTCAGTTCATATTCTGATTTCTCTTACAGTTTTGGGTTTCTGTTGCTCTGTATGTGTTTCATTTTTACTGTCTAGTCATAACCACCTTTTAGCTCCTTTTGTATTTTATAGGTCAAGTCCCTTCTTCTGATTTTGGTACTTGATCAATATGTACATGTAACTGCTTTGCTCCTTCCTCCATTCCTACAGTAAACGGGTTTATCAGCTTGACTCACTGTGTCTATAGATTAGCTCTCCTCTCACATTTTTGGTAGTGCTTTATAATGGGACAAGTCTTATCTACTATTACATTAGGGGTTACATCAGGGCTTATAATCAAAGGAAGTGACAGCTTTCTCATAACTGTCAGAATATCTACAAGTGTAAGGAGATACTCTTTACTGTCACCATGAGTGAGTATTACATCCACTTTTTGGTTTTGACTAATGTTATACTTCCACACTAGGGGGATTTGAAAAGGGAAATCTTGCTGCCAAAACCAATCTCCCTTTCTTCTAAAAATATACAACAGCTTATTCCACTTTCTGCAACACAGGACTGGCTCAGTTATTCTAGCTGTAGTTCTACTGCATTTCAAAAGAATTACCCAATCTAAAACAGGATTTCCTTTTCTTGCCAAAATTATTTTACTTAAAATGATATCGATGATTTTAATTTAGCAGATAATCTTCCTATATCCTTACTTAATTCAGACAATGCAATTTAACAAAAAAATCCAGTCAAATATTCTTTAAATGTATACCGTATTTCCACAGTAATTAGTTTAGAGTTGTTCCTGGAAGGAAAATTAATATTCACATTTAACAAGCTATGTAGTTGTGCTTTAAGAGCAATAGAAACTATAAATGCTGAACTGATGTAGATTTATGCTCTTTGGATGTCCAAACAGTGTTTAACTCTACAAAAAGAGAATTTGCCACATTGAGTTAAATATTCTACAAAATTTACTTAATTTGACTAAAGAATTAGTCTATCAAATTAGGCATTGTCCCATATAGATTCTTGTGATTCTAAAATCTTTTTTCAAAATTTGAGAGGATCAAGAATGCTTTCACCTTCTCTTATTTATATTAGCTATAAACACATACTCTCACACACACACACACACACACACACACACACACACACACACACACACACACACACACACACACAGCAGCGTGTGTGTGTGTGTGTGTGTGTACTGGATATTAAAAGTCTAGAACTTTTAGTTTATCTTCAGGTATTTAATTATATAGATTGGAATTATATTACCAGTGATCAATGGAATAATGTAATTAATTCAGTTTGGCAACTTTATTTATCAACTTGGATTGATCAAATTAATTTTAATTTATCAGAGGAAACTTTTACACAAACTTTTAAAAAATATAATATGGTCATTATGGAGGTAATGTTGGGGCAGCTACGGTGGTGCAGCGGTTAGCATTGCCACCTCACAGCAAGAGGTTCTCTGGTTCGATCCTCAGCTGGTGTGCCTTCTGTGCGGAGTCTGCATGTCCATCATGTGGGTTTCCTCTGGGTGCTCTGGTTTCCTCCCACATCATAAAGATATGCTGTAGGTCAACTCGACACTCTAAATTGGCCCTAGGCATGAGTGTCTGCATGTGTGTTGGATCAAATGGAAACTGCCCGACATCCAATACATCAATGTCATAACACTGAAGTCAACAATGTCAACACATTTTGTGCATGTTCTAGGGATTATCCCAGAGCAGACTATATCAACGGCAAGTGTTTTTGAGGGGGGGCTTTGGGCTGCACTCCCACACCCCTTCTAATTATATATACTCACTCCAAGATCACACAGTTCCCTGGGAACGGAAATATTCATCTACTCAGGGATTGTCAATCTCACACACCAGTCAACCACCTGCCTGTAATAGACAATTGGTGTCATTCTGTCATTCTACTTGGTCTTGAGGCACTGTCTATTCAATCCAGTACCTGGCACCTCTCTCTCTCTCTCTCTCTCTCTCTCCATATAAATATATATATATATATATATATATATATATATATATATATATATATATATAAATACATATATCTACACAACGCCCAACCACCACAGGAGTCCCACAGGGCTCTATACTGGGCCCACTATTGTTCTCTATTTTCACAAATAACCTCAATAGCTCTACACAACATGTTGCACTCACACAATATGCAGATGATTCAACTCTGATCTGCTCCGCTTCATCTCCCACCACCCTACATGCACTCACTCAAGATACCTTTAACTCAGTAGAAAAATGGATATCAGGTATCCAACTAATTCTAAATCCTAAAAAAAACAGAACTGCTACTATTTACCCCTAATAGACCAAAACCTCCCCTCTCCTTTACCATAACATCTAAGGATGGCACCACCATCTCCCTTCTAACCACACCAAACTTTTGGGCATTGAAATAGACAACAATCTCCACTTTGATATTCACATCTCATATACCATAAAACCAGTATTCAAAAAGCTAGGCTCCCTATACAGACATGAGTCACTCTTGCGCAAAGCCCCCTCGTCTCAACTCTATTATATGCAACACCAATCTTTACCCATATCAGACAGTGTGACCTAGACAAACTAAAATCATGCTACAATAAAATAGCCAAGTTTGTTACTAACTCAACCTACAGAACCCATCATTCTACTGCAGTAAAAGAACTAAAATGGCTTGAACTACCACAGCTACGTAACTATCACCAGCTGGGCACAGCCTACAATGTTCTCAAATATTCTGAAAAAAAACCTTATTATCCAACCTACTTACTGTCTGTACTGCAAACTGGTACGTAAGATCTAGTGAAAAATCTCTCCTCTCCATCACCAAGGCTAACAATAATGCAGGGAAAGCACACTACTCCCACACCATTGCCAGAAATTGGAACTGTCTTCCCCTATCCATGTCCACTGCCCCTTCCACATCCATATTCAAAAACTCCCTCAAATCGCATCTTCTTAGTACCAGGCTACGCCCTTGTATCACATAACCCTGCCCACACTGCTATTAACTCCCCAAACTCCTCTCTGATCACATGCTGGATCTCTGATCCCCTGTAGGCTTGGTCATCTGAAAGGGTACTTTTAACTGTAGAATCTTACTTGATATATTTCCTTCTCTTACCAATGTATAACTGACATTGTCTTTTTACCTATCTTCTATATCTTCTTTTACCTGGAGTGTTTTATTAATTTCCTGTTATATTACTATGCTAAGCATACATGATAAAACCTGTTTTGTGTAGTATACTGAATGCACTATAATTTGACATAATCTTTTACCTATGTTCTATATCTTCTTTTACCTGGAGTGTTTTATCAGTTTCTTGTTATATTACTATGCTCAGCATACATGATGTAACCTGTTTTTTATATTATGCTGGATGTACTGTATTTGCATAACTTGATGCCGGAGCTTTTCTCCCTGGGCCTCCGCTGAAAATGGACCTGGTCCAGTCGGAATTTCCTGGTTAACAAAGTAAACTAAATAAATAAATAAATATATATATATATATATATATATATATATATATATATATATATATATATATATATATATATATATATATATATATATATATATATATATATATATATATATATTTCGAAAGAAAAATAGCCAAGGATTCAAAAGATAACCACAAAGCCTTCTTTAGCTATGTCAAGAATCTAAGAGGCAACTTGCCGATATGCTCTGAACTAGTGCAAAATAGCACAAAATATACTAAATCTACTGATATTGCCAACATCCTGGCAGATAGATTCAATGCAAACTTCACCCCCATCTCACCCCCAAAAGGGACCACAACAATAATGGAAAAGTGTAGTATCCCAGAAATCACAGATGCACAGGTGAAAAGAGCCCTTTCAAAAGCCAAAAACACAGCTTCAGTGGGGCCAGATGGTGTCCCAGGCGGTGTCTTACATGAACTACAGGACAAACTTACCCCCCACCTAAACATGCTGTTCAACTTCAGTCTCTTCACAGGCTATGTGCCCATAGAATGGTGCACAGCAACGGTTATTTCGCTCCATAAAGGAGGGGCCACGACTGACCCTGGTAATTATCACCCCATAAGCCTGACTAGCCTGGTCTGCAAGGCTATGGAGCACATCATCATGGAACTCATTAACAAAGACATTGGGAAACTCCAAACACTTGACTGGACCCAGTTTAGTTTTGTTAAGGACAGATCGTGCCTATTAAACCTGGTTGACTTCTTCAAGACAGTCACCAAGGCCATAGATGAGAGAAAGGTGGTTCACACAGCCTACCTTGACCTCGCCAAGGCTTTCAACACCATTCCCCACTCAGGTATTACAGAAAAACTCACCAGCCTGAACATAAACCCCTACGTCACGAGATGGGTTGCCAACTGGCTTACAGACAGAACTCACATGGTAAGAATAGCGGGCTCCAGGTCCGACTCTAAACCAGTCACAAGTGGTGTCCCGCAAGGCTTGGTCCTGGGACCCCTTCTGTTTGGCATATACATCTCAGAAGTACAGGCAAACACAGGAGGACTATGGTTAACCAAGTTCGCCAATGACTGCAAACTGGGAGCCATAACTGACTCTTTGGCTGACATGGACATCCTCCAAAAGGGCCTTACTGAGACTGACACCTGGTGTCAAAGTCATGGCTTCAAGCTAAATGCCAAAAAATGCATAGTCATCCCATTTGGGAAAAACAAAACACCTATAAATTACCAACTATGTGGCAGCCCCCTTAATACAGAAGAGGTAATAAGAGATCTGGGGACCCAGGTAGATAGTAATCTCTCCTTTGACAATCATATTGCCAAAGTAGTTAGGAAATCCTTCTGTGTGGCACATATAATTACTAAAGGGTTTGCATCTAGAAATAAAGAGATTATAGTGCCCCTCTACTCATCACTCATCAGACCCATCATAGAGTACAATGCCCCATTTGGGATGTACCTCACAAGACGCTTCCAACAGCTGGAAAGACCACAAAAGTACCTCACCAAGAGGATTACTGGCCTCAAACATATGTCCTATGCAGCCCAACTGAAAAAACTCTGGCTGTACTCAGTGGCATATCGCTTACTCAGAGGTGATCTCTGCCTGACTTACAAAGCCATGTCCAACTCAGAATTGATGGACATGCTCCACCTAAAGAAATCCAAGTCACTGTGAGCCACGCGGTCTAGTGAGCTAAACCTCGCCACAACAATAAATAGAACATGCTGGAAGGATAGATTCCTGTCACAGACACTGCCCATGCTTTGGAACGAAATTCCTAACTACATTAGGCAGAGCCCCTCATTAACAATCTTCAACAGAAACCTTGACAAGTGGATGGGTAACAGAAAATACACCCCTAGGATCACTTCATTGGCTCTGCTTGACAGAGGCTCAGTTAATTAATCAGTTGGGTGGCAAAAGCAGCACACTCTGGCTAGGCTTATAAATGCCCTCGGGCAGACACCCTAGTACCTACCTATGAACCAATGAACACATATATATATATATATATATATATATATATATATATATATATATATATATATATATATATATATATATATATATATATATATATATATATATATATATATATATATATAGATATATATATATATATATATATATATATATATATATATATATATATATATATATATATATATATATATTTGTGTGTGTGTTTGTGACACACTTAAATAACCATCATTGACTGGTTTATTTAACAATTTCCAGCTGATTGTAATACTGTTTTTTTCCAAATACCTAAGGAAGTCCTTCTGCTGAACTTTGATCTTATCAGGTCATGGTTTACTAATTGGAAATTTAGTGCTAAGTCTAATAAAATTAAGCATACCATTTGGCACTCCATATAACATTTCAACTTCAAGTTACGTCTTCCTTTATGATTTCATTTCCTCCCATCTATCACGAGATGTACCTTTTAGATTTTTAGTGAGTGCTTCAACCCTTGTTAACCTTCCACTTTTATACAAACAGTAACACTCACATGTCAGTGAGATAAACCAGTGAGGATCATAAAACTACTATGATGTTGAGAAATATATCCTCCTTCCAGTGTTGGTCTACATACTGTCCTATGATCTACATGGTTTAGTTAGGAGCACTAAATTAAAAAATCCTTTAAATCACAACTGTAGACTTATTACCTTATCTGGCTTATTATATTTCTTTAAGTAAGGCTGGGTGGTGAAAAGGAATCCACTACCTGCTATATTTCTTTGCCCACAGTTTACTATATGAAGACTACTGCCTTTTGCTTACCAGAAGACTCATTAGGCCATAAACATTGGAATAACTTAAATCCCAGAATAAAGCTGATATTTCCAAAGGATTTATCACCAGGTTATTTAAAAAACTACAAACTACCAGAAACAAATGAAACACTAAACAATGCAACATCTAGCAGCCTTAGAAACAACTTTAAATAGTATTATAAGAAGCTGAGTGCTCATGTGATGTTGCTTAAAACATTACTCCTATCCCGATGATCTATCTATGTTCCCTTTAACATATTTACAGAGTCCCAGGAATGTTTCATTAAATGAATTCTTATTCTGCAACATACTAAGTGGGAAGAAGAAGAAGTGACTGTATTTCACACTTGGGAGGTAACTATAGCATGTCACGTAGACTTCACTTTCAGTTACTGATCCCTTCTCCCTCACAGTCTTCAGAATCTTATTGGCAGCCATTATTTACCCACCCACCCAACTCTGACCTGCAATGTTTAAAGACTCTGCAGTCAAATTTTACATATCTATCACACAAAAAAAAAAAACTATCTTTAAAAGTGGAAAAACAGAAGAGGTCCAGAAACATAAATGTTTATCACAGTAACTATGCATTATGATTCCATTAGAAAGCCAGTAAAAACAGAAACTGAATCATTTCTTTCAGCAAATTTACAACTCTGCCAAAATGCAACACTTTGAACTCAGATTTTTCACATACCACATAGGATTTATAAAGGAGTAATGCAGTGAACAGTGCAAAAAGAGCAGGGACAAGGTACTGTATCGGGTGTGGGCAATCAAATACACTGTTGAACAACAGCACAAAGGTCATACTTGTATAAAACGCACTGCATGCAAGTGTGTGCATAATGACATGTAAATGAAAAAGCCCATGCAAACGAGCAGTACTTAAAATACAAATGTAGGAGGCCAATATGGCAGACCAATGCATATCTATATTGAATGTCATGATTTATGGAGTACCTAATGGAAAGCATGTTAATCATAGCAGCAGGAACAGCTCAACATCATGTTTTCAGAGCCATCACTGGAGTCAGTTCTGGCTATGCTGCAAGTGAAGACATTACAGGCAATGACTAGCAAATCTACAACTGACAGATTTGCAGATAACTGCTATTTCAGAGTGGATAGGGAAATGCTATGGGACCTAGTTGAACTGTCATCCTTCTAGGTTCATAGGTAAGTACTATTCAGTCAGTCTGCAAAATGTAACACTCTAGTTTATTTTATTTATCAGCTGGTGAAGATTGCGATTTCTTATTTTGGTTTGTGTGGGACAATTCAGTTTATGAAGATACAAAACATTCATGCCTGCTGGGTCCTTAACTGTTTAGAAGGCAAGGCATAAATCTCTACTCAGGTGTCTGCAAGATTCTGAATAAAGAGACAATGCTTGCAGTCTTTTCTGCTAGCCTAGGGGTTTTAAGACAATGCTCAATATAATGGAATAATGACCTCTTTAGATCTGTAAGACATCCACATAACAATGTACTGTGCTAAGCAGAAGGACTTTCTGACTACTACCATTACATGGAGATCAAAGAATAGGGGAACATTCTCATTCTGGAGGGGGTAATGTCTATGTCATATACTGGAAGAAGTGATAGCTTACCAAATGTGACAGTGTTATACTTTTTATTATTTAATTTAAGCCCATCATTTGCATATCAGGCATTTACGAGTGTAAAGTCTTGTTGAAGATCTTGGGTGTCAGAAGTTGACTAGACAATAAGTTACAGTTTACAGTAGTCTGCAGACTTGTTTAACTAGATGTCTTGCTCTGTGGTCCAGAGGTCAGAGAAGTATATACCACACAAAAGATGTCCTAGCATGAAGCCGTGTTGAATACCACTCATTACAGTCATGCTCTTTGATGAGGCATCTGTTACCTGTACCACATGGATTCTGGCTATTAGCCAGTTTGATACACATATTGTCACACAGGGAACTATTTGTAATGCAATGAGGTTACTAACTATACTAGCATGGGGTAACAGGATGTAAACTGATGATTTTGGTTAGAATGATTTGTAGCTCAATGAGCTCTGTTTGTCGTCCCTGAGACTCTGACTAGAGGGGGAATAATCCCTACCAAATATGGACACATGACCACTGTTACAATCATGCCTGAAAGCATGATACACCCCAAATTCAGACATGGAGGGAGTGCTTTCTGAACACTTAAACTATGTTTCTGTAATTACAGACACAGATATGTTCTAAATGCAGGACTGCCTCAACGTTTGGTAGTTTGTTTTTGAGACTCCCAGCACTGAACCAGACAGAGGTGAATCATACCAGGCAGGGGTACCTCTCACAGTGTGACATTCCTGCATAGTTCTTTTGAATCGACTCTTCTTTTTTCCTACTACTTCGTCCATTGCCTGGTGGATGGAACCACTGTGGTGCAGTACAGGGCAGTACGGTAATTTTTCTTCAGACAGTTGGTGAGGTACGAAGAGGGGATTCCACTGCCAATCCTGCCTTCACCAACATCTAGTGACTGATAACAGAAAATTCTTCAACAACTGATCTTTGTGCCAAGCCTGATCACCTTGTCCTGAACATATGTGGTAAATATTTTCTTCTGGTTTTCTTTTAACAATGAATACAATTCATGAAAATGCCAAGAAGTACACTAAGTATTTTACTGTTAATGTATCTGAATCATATGTAGATATGTGAAATTATTTAAATACATAGTATAATCAGCATGTTAGCACCTGTGAGTCTTTACTACACTGGGCAGAGGTGTCACAGAATGTACAGAAATGTTTTATTTAAATGTTGCTTTTTGCAAGCCTTGTCATAAATGTATTGTACATATTGTACAAAACCTGGAACACAACCAGGATAAAGTAATGCTTGAAGCACGGACAATGGTTCCTGTTTCTAAAGATTTATTAGAGGGTGATGTAAATGTCAAAGTCTGTACTTTACAGGCTGATTTCCAGGTGTTTATTTTAACCTCATGGTTCACTTTCAGATATACTGTGATAAATGAAATGCATCTGGTAAAATGCATGCTGATACTGCTAAATGTAGAAAATAATTTTCTCATTTTTTAAAAGTCTCACAGACACAAGCTGTTATTCAACAAGGCAGTAAAGCTATTTGTATAATAGAAGAGTTAATAAATAAAATTATCCGTTTGCAATAAACATATGACAGGCAACTGGCTGACACACAGCATGATGTAATTGTTGCAAGGGAGGAGGCTACTGCTAGAACAACATATTTAGCTAATGTTAAAACCTCTCCCTAAGTGGGATGAACAGAAGGGTATTTTTAATAACACAATTACATTTATGCAATGATACACTGAGTGTTGCTTCTGGAATTTTATTCTTCAGCGTTTCATGGCTTATATACAGCAAAAGTGGCATAAAAGCACTGCGCATTAACAGAGATGAGGTTCATGGTAAACTGACAAACAGATTTAATTAACATCTAAGAAGGGCCAGATTCAGGAAGGCTTACACGGAGTTTAAGAGTAGTGTAAGCTTCCGTGTAAGCCTCCCGATCCAGGAACAGCCCAAACCTCCGTGTAAGAGACAGCTAACACGTCTCTTACACGGACTGGGCGTGGAGATGCTCAATACCTCATTTGCAGCTCAAAGATATGCAAATGAGGTATTTGAGCGATCCAAGAAAGCCAAACCAGTCCGTGTAACAGACGTGTTAGCTGCAGAAATGTACTCAGCTGACAACTGAGTACATTTCTGCAAAATTGAAAATGGAGCTATGTCAGCTCCAAATAAAGGGTGCATATGTTTCATTTAGCATGCCAATGGCCAAACATGTGGCCATTGGCATGAAAAAGTGTTGCAAAAATATTTTAAATAACTTTTTTTTTTTTTCGTGGGATTATGATGTTTAACTGCAGCGCACACCCGCGCAAATGGGGTGCGCTGCCTAAAACCGAAAACCGAAGCTTATAAGCCCAATATTGTGGGATTTATGTATTGCATGGAATGTCAATGGAGGGACTAGCAGACCAAAAACAATATGGCCTCCGTGTAGTGGTTGTCAAGGGAGGGAAGTTCCGTGTAAGATATGTAACTAAGCATTACTAGGCAATCCTATGTAAATGAGGGTTACAATACTGAATCACACTGCCACATAGGTAATGAGCACTTTCTGAGTAGTGTAAGAGTTACAGAAGGGGGAGGAACAAAGTAAGAGGTACCTGACCTCACGGGAGGGAATGATCGAAATAAATGTATCAGATTGGAGGGCAATGTAAGGTGACAGATGACAGACAGACATCAGGGGGAGAGGTGTGTCCCAACAGAACACTAGAAAACTCAAGAAACAGAGGGTGCACACTATCCCTACACTCCAACTTTCTTGATATACGTGCATGCGCGCATGTGCGCGCATGTAAGGCAAGTTCAACATGTGGGAGCATGTTGCAAACCGTTTACAACGGTTTGCGCGGGCGTGCACGTGTATAAGGCTGTGTGCGCGCGTTTTAACATGAATCAGCCAAGTTCACACCGTGTAAGGATGTGTGCGCGCGTTTAACACCGTGTAAGGACATGTGTGCGCGTTTAAGTAACTGTGAGCGTGCTTAAGCTGGTGTGCACATCGCTCCCCCTGAGGAAACAGAGAGGAAACAGGAAACAACCAAAATACAGGAAACTGCCAGAGGATACTGCTGGAGTTAATTGCTGGAAACAATTGGAAGCAGGCAATTACACAGGCAGACTAGAAGCCCAACCCAGCACTTAAAACACTGCAAAGAGCAGTGCAGGCTGTTTCTCAGAAGAGATACTGCAAGAAAGTAAGCTATCAGAATTGAAAACTGAAAAAAGCTGAACTCAGAGCAGAAATGCTAGGGGCTGCCATAGCTGTTATAATCAGGCATAGGCGAATTGCTGAGGGTGGTGACAATGCAGATGCTGACAGACAACCCAGAGTGAGGAGAAGGAGAAGAGTATACAAGCCCAGGGTCACCTACCATGGGTTACATGAGCTGGAGATAGTAGAGCTACAGAGTGGACAGAGACCTTCTGCAGCAAATTGTTGAGCTGTGCAGGCCACGCCTCACACACAGAACCAACAGAGGGGAACCCATACCAGTGGAAACCAAGGTATGTGTTGGCCTAAGAATACTAGCAACAGGTACCTTCCAGAGACCAACTGGTGATATGATGGGGATATCACAGGCATCAGCCTCCAGGGTACTGCACCAGTTCCTGGATGCCATGTCAGCACATGTCGGTGATCATGTATATTTCCCCAATGCCCGTGAGGTTGTGGCCAGCAATATGCGTCTCTTCCAGCAAATAGCGGGATACCCTGAGGTATTGGGTGCAATAGACTGCACGCACATATGCATCAAAGCACCAGCCGGTGAGCGGGGTAGAGCCTACATGAACTGCAAGGGCTTCCCCTCCATCAACTGCCAGGTCGTGTGTGATGCCCAGGGCATAATAATGAATGTGCGTGCTGGCTGCCCTGGGAGCTACCATGATTCCCACATCTGACATCTGACGCAGCTGTACCAATCATTTGCCAGTGGGGACTTCCCACACGGACACCTAGTGGGGGATGCAGGTTATGCACTTGAGCCGTGGCTGATGACACCCATCAGAAATGCACACACACCTGAACAGGAACGCCATAATGAGGCACACGCACAAACACGTAATGTCATAGAGCGTGTGTTTGGGCTGCTCAAGTCACGGTTCCGGTGTCTGGACACATCTGGTGGAGCCTTGCAGTACACACCAACTACATGTACCCAAATGATCATGATATGTGCTATGCTACATAATATGATCCTGTGGAAACAGCTGCAGCAGGACCAGCATAGGGCTGGGCCAAACATACCCCCACCATTGCCAAGGCCACCACAGGCAGAGGGTGACTTGGAGGAGGAACAACCTGACCTTGCCCCAGTAGGCAGAAGGAGGCGTGCCCAGTATGCCCTGGCCTTGGCAAAGAGGTCAACGCATAGCACATACACTTGGTCAGTAGGAACACTGGGACTGATACCCACTCTGACTCACTCATATAGTAACAGGGATGCTTAACATGACACAACCTGCTTCCAAACATGTACAGGGAGTGTAGTATGTGCATCCGACAGAGGCAGCCCTGCAGCACCACCTGAGGCATGAATGCCATGTGTCACGTAATGTAACACCATGTACCATATGCACACCTGAGGACCCTGACTAACATCCACCCTCACCAATCACAAACTACAAAAACACAAACCCACATTCATAGGTACCACAAGGGATAGGAACCTAGATGTAATGCTAACCAATGCCAGAGGTATAAACAGCAAGATGCGTGCAGTGTAAACGCACACAGTATAGAGGATGTAGATATCAGTGCTGTAATAGACAACTGGGTCAAAGCCCACACCAGCACCCTAACACTACCAGGTCACACCTCATACAGGGATGTGCATGTGCAAAAACATGGAACAAGCTACAAAACGAGGGTGACTAGCAATAAATGTCATGGATAACCACACCCCCATGTTGGTACCACAACAAGAAGGAACATGGATTAGCCATGGTCAAATACCAATTGCTAAAACTGCCTACTACTAAATAGCTTGCTGCAGACCACAGTCCTAATAGCAGCAACTGCACCAGGCCTATGTTCATAGGTTCATAGGTTCATACTAGGCTATCTGCCCTAGGGCATATATAAGCCTTGCCCAGAGTTTTGTGGCTTCCGCCACCCCTTCAGTTCTAAGGATAATATGCCCATTATTTTGCTGTGCCTCTGTCAAGCAGTGACACTGATGTTATCCCTGGGGTATACCTGCGATCTCCTATCCATTGGTCATGATTTCTCTCGAACAAAGCCAGCGAGATGCCCAGCCTCACATGTACCAGGATGATGTTCCACAGCATAGGGAGTCCCTGGATGATGAATCTGTCCCTCCAGCACGCCCAATTAATAGCCATGTTGAGGTTTAAGTCTCTTGCCCTTGTAGCCCTGATGGATTTAGAGGTTTGGAGGTGAAGCATGTTCATTAATTCTGGGTTGGACATGGCCTAGTATGTCAGGCACAGGCCACCTCTGAGCAGACGGTAGGTGACTGAATAGAGCTGGGGTTCCTTCAGTCGGGCAGCATAAGACATACATTTGAGACCTTTTATCCTTCTGGTGAGGAATGTTTGGGACCTGTCCAATTGCTGCAGGTGTCGGGTCAGATACATTCCGAATGAGGCATTGTACTCAATCATTGGTCTGATGAGTGATGAGTACAGGGGAACAATGACCTCCCTTGATCTAGATGTGAATCCCTGCATGATCAGGTGGGCAATGTAGAAGGTCTTCCTAACTACTTTGGCAACGTGAGTGTCAAACGAAAGGTTACTGTCAACCTGGGTGTCCAGATCCCTGATAACCTCTCCTGTGCTTAGAAGTAACACCTATATGGGAACTAGGGTAACCTTGTTCTTCCCGAAGGGTATGACTATGCATTGTTTAGCGTTTAACTGTAGGCCATGGCTCTGGCACCAGTTATCCATTTCTATGAGACCCGTCTGAAGGATGTCTGCGTCAGATGGGTTTTCAACTATGTTTCCCAGTTAGCAGTCATCTGCAAACTTTGTCAGCCATAATCCTCCTGTGTTTGCTTGTACTACTGAAAAGTAGATGCCGAACAAAAGTGGGCCCAGGACTGAGCCCTGTGGGACACCACTTGTGACAGGCTTGGAGTGTGACATGGCGCCAGCAACCTTGACCCTGTGGGTTCTGTCACTTACCAGTTTGTAACCCATCTTGTGACGTATGGGTCTACATTTAAGCTGGTGAGTTTGTCAATGATACCCGAGTGGGGTATTGTATCGAAAGCCTTTTCCAGGTCAAGGTAGGCTGTGTGGACTGCCTTGCTCTTGTCAATGGCCTTGGTGACCGTTCTGAAAAAGTCAACCAAGTTTAAAAGGCATGATCACTCTTGACAAAGCCAAACTGGGTTGGATCCAAAGTCTGCAAGTCCCCTATGTCTTCATTTATGAGTTCCATTATGATCCTCTCCATAGCTTTGCAGACCAGGCTGGTCAAGCTGATGGGACGGTAGTGTCTGGGGTTGGTGGAGGCACATCCTTTGTGAAGTGGGACCACCGTTGCCATACGCCACTCCTTGGGTATGTATCCTGAGGTGAGGCTAAGATTAAACAGCTGCCCTAACTGTGGGTTTAATTCCTCATTGAGTTTGTGGAACACACACACGGGGACACCATCTGGTCCCATGGATGCTGTGTTTCTCGCCTTGGATAGAGCAGTTCTCACCTGAGCATTTGAGATGTTTGGGGGCCTACAATCCCCTGGTATAGATATCCCTCCCTTTGGGGGGGGGGTAGAAATCTGTACTGAACCTGTCAGCCAGTATGCTGGCAATGTCTGTAGGTTCAGTGATTTTTACATCATTATGAACTAATTCTGAGCATATCTGGGAGTCACCTCCCAGGTTTCCAACATAGCTAAAAAAGGCCTCATGATTGTCTTCTGAGTCCCTAGCGAGTTTTCTCTCAAAATGTGCCCTGGATGATTTTATGGGAGATCTCAGTTCTTTACTTATAATGAGCAGGGGTGTCTTCCTTCTACGGATTTTGCCCTATCTTGTAGTAGCTCCTTCCTTCTGATGTAGAGCGTGTTTATGGCTGGGGTCCACCAGACTGCACGCATGCCTTTGGTACAAAGAGTCTCTGTTTTGTGTGGGATTGCCTGATCCATGCAGTCCTGGAGGTGCTGGTAGAAGGCATTTGTAAGTGATTCAGCGGCTTGGGTAATGGTTTCCGCTGGCTTGGGGGCCTTGAAAGAGACCACACCAGTCTTTAGAAGTGTGAAGTCGGCTTTTGAGAAGTTCTTCATGGTGGTCTTTTTTATCTGGGGTGGGGGCGGGATGTGGACTTCCAGTGAGATTAGTTTATGATCTGATCTCACCAATGATGGGTATACTTCTGGTGTTGAACATTGTGACCCCATGTACATGATGATGTGATCTAGTATGTTGTCTACTCTTGTGGGGATGGTGACTAGTTGTTCCATGGCATATGAGGTTATGAACTCTAGGAACCTTTGGGCTAGAGTGTTGGGGCTTGAGTAGTGATCCCAGTCTATATTTGGATAGTTGAAATCACCCAGTATGATGGTGTTTGGAGATACATTTATCCCCTCCGGTGTTTTCAGGAAAGCTGTGTGAGGTTCCTGAGTCTGAGAGGGTGGCCTGTAACCTGCTACAAACTGCCAAGCAGCCTTGCCTTCAGTTAATTGCACCTGGATGGCCTCCGATGCATTGTGTGTTGCCACCAACCTTGAGGTGAGGGTGTCCTTGATAAATATGGACACCCACCCTCCTTCCCTGGTGTCGTCTGGATTTTGGGGCCGGAACGCATGATATGAGGTAACACCTGATACTGCCGGGGTGCTGTCAGGAGCCCTGAACCAGGTTACAGTCACAGCACAGACATCGATGTTCTCCATACTGAGAAGGGCTTTGAGTGCGTGCATCTTGAGGTTGAGACGTCTGGCATTGAGCAGCATTACCCTTAGTTTATTTCCTTCTTTGTGTTCTAGGGTGGTAGGGTTAGAATCTGAGCCTTGCCTAAAAAAGGCACAATGGGGGTGGCAAGAGCCCTAGCCAAATTCCGGAAGCCCAGGGGTGACAGGTGCAAGCCGTCCCCTGCGAATCAGTGTGGCTTGTCCAGCATGTCATCCCAGGCAGATGGACATTGGATCCCCTTCGAATGACACCATAGATTAAGCCAATTATAACAGCTGGTCATCCTGTCTCTGTATTGTGGCATCATTCTTGGTGAAGGTAGGATACTGCTCAAGGTCAGGGTCATACCTGCCTGGGCTACATAATCAGAGAGCTCCTCTATGTCTCTGTTCATGTAGTCCAGGGAGGTACATCTCAGGTCGTTCACACCAGCATGGACAATGACTGAGTCATACTTGTACTTGCAGTTGAGTGACCTGAGTGCTTGCATTATGTGGTGGATTCCAGCGCCCAAAAGGCAGCTGAATGTGACCTTCTCCTTACTCAATCTGGTGAGTGGGACGTCAGTGTGTCTGATGATGGAGTCACCTATGACAGGTGTGTCTGGCATTGTGTTTGGCCTTAAGGGCTGTGAATGTTTGGCACACTGACTCTGTGGTCTATGTGTTGCATCTGCCGTGCCCTGTGGAGGCAGTTGTTTGGGTGTCTGCTTTGGTGGCCTCTGCTGTTATGGTAGATCTGTGATCAGAGGCTCTGAGTATGCCTTTGTGTGTTTATGTGTATGATTTGAAGTTGTGATAGTGCTATGTGAGACTGGGTCTGTAGTGTGTGTGGTCACCTTCTCCTCCTCTCTGGTCCTGCCAGTCCTATGTTGAGAGAGCTCAGCCTCCAGTTTGGCTATATAGTTGCATCTCTTGCATGCATTTGTGTTTTGTGGGAGAAGGACAGGGTTGTCTGTGTACATGAGTCAATTGTAACATTGCCTCAATATTCCCAGGTTCACCAGCTGAGCAGGACAGGACACTAGCAACTGATCCCTTGACATGCTAGAAGGAATAGACAAAAAACTGTTGGAAGACAGGAAGATATCAAGCCCCCCAAACCACATTATATTGCTTGACTGACAATACCTACACATACACCATAGTTTCATAGTGTCATAGTTTACTACTAGGCTATCTGCCCTAGTGCATTTATAAGCCTAGCCATAGTGATGTGGCTATTGCCACCCCTTATAGTGGTAATAAGTGTACAGAATAGATTCTGAATATTGTGCCTCTCACTTAGTAGTGACACATTATGACCCCGTATAATTGAATACCTTGACTGTGCCTCTGTCTAGTAGTGACACAGGGAGGACCCCTGGGGTAAAACTACAATCCCACATCCAGTTGTCCAAACTTCTCTTGAAGAGAGTCAGTGAGGGACTCTGTCTAACATGAACTGGGATACTCTGCTAGAGTGTGAGAAGCCTCTGAGTTATGACTCTGTCCCTCCAGCATGTTCTACACATGTATGTGCTGAGGTTCAAATCTTCAGCTCCCATGGTTCTGGTGGAGTTGGATTGCTTGCAGTGGAGCATGTCCACCACATCCTGATTGGACATGGTCTTGTATGTCAGGCATAGGTCACCTGTAAGTATGCAGTATGCCACTGAATAAAGCTGGATTTCCTTTAGTCTGGAAGCATATGACATGTGTTGTAGACCCCTGATATCCTTGGTAAGGTACTTTTGGGGTCTCTCCAGCTGTTGCAAGTGCTGGTTGAGGTACATACCAAATGGGGCTTTGTATTCAATCATGGGCCTGATAAGGGAGAAGTATAGTGGTACAATGACCTCCTGTGATCTGGATGGAAAACCCTTCATGATAAGGTGGGCAAGATAGAAAGTCTTTCTAACAACTTTGGCAACATGGGTGTCAAACGAGATGTTACTATCTACATGTGTCCCCAGGTGTCTGATTTGTATTCTGTGCTCAGTGGGTTGCTGTCTATGTATTGATTTGTGGGTACTTTGTTCCTCCCAAAGGGGATGACTACACATCAGTTGCAGTCAGTTTCAGGCCATGATTCCGGCACCAGCTATCTGTCTTTGTGACGGCATTCTGTAGGATGTGTGTGCCGGCTGATGTATTCACTTATGGTGCCTAGGTTGCAGTCAGCTGCAAACTTTGTCAGCCACAACCCTCCTATGTTTGCTTCCACATCTGAAAAGTAAATGCCAAATAAGAGGGGTCCCAGGGCAGATCTTTGGGGGCCACCAGTTGTGACTGGCTTTGAATCTGACAAGGCACCTGCAATGTCGACTTTATGGGTTCTGTTTCTTAGCCATTTTGCAAACTATCCTGTGACATATGATGTTATATTTCAGCTGTTGAGCTTGTCTATGATGCCTGCGTGGGGTATTGTGTCAAAGGCCCTAGCCAAGTGCAGGTAGGCTGTGTGGACCGTGTAGCCCACATCAATGGCCCTACTGACAGTATCAAAATTGTCAACTAGGTGCAAAAGGCAGGATCTGCTCTGTACAAAGCTGAACTGGGTGGGATCAAGGGTCTGTAGGTCACCAATGTCTCTGTTTAAGAGCTCCATAATGACTCTTTCCATAGCTTTGCAGACAAGGCTGGTTAAGCTTGTGTGGTGGTAGTTCCAAGGGTCCGTGTAGGCATCTCCTTGGTGGAGTGGGACCACTGTTGCTGTACGCCAGTATTCAGGTACATATCCTGTAGCAAGGCTAAGGTTATATAGCATTTGTATATACGGGTTTAGCTCCTTCTGGAGTTCACATAGCATGCAACTGCGGATACCATCAGGTCCCATTGATGCTGTGTTCTTGTCTTTGCTGAGTGCAGCTCTCACATGGACATCTGAGATGACAGTGAGGTTACATTCATCTGTGATAACTATCTTCTGTTGGGGGTGAGGGAGGGGGAAAATTGCACTGAATCTGTCTGCCAGAATGTTGCCAATATCTGTCAGGTCACTGAAATATATGTTGTTGTGTACCAACTCAGAGCATATCTGAGGTTCCCACCCAGGTGTCTGACATAACTGAAGAAGGCAGTGTGGTTATCTTTATCGCCTTTTGGTGTTTATGTCTCAAAGTTGACCTTGGATGTCTTTATGAGAGAATGTAGCTTTTACTAGTGCTGCTCACAGCTGCCTTCCCTTTAGGAGATGTAGCTCTGTCTTGCATTAGTATCCTTCATCTGTTATACAGTTTGTTTATGGCTGGGGTCCACCAGACGGGCCACTTTCCTTGGTTTTTTTGGGGAGGGTTTTAAATTTTTATTATTTTGGTTAATTGCAAAAAGCCTGC